>NC_089752.1:44418527-44516027 GCF_040412425.1 Macrobrachium rosenbergii | reverse complement strand
TAGGTTGCATTGTGCTGTCTAACGCACATATCAAGAACTAAAATGGGGTACATTGTTAAAAAAAAAGTTACATTTCCTTGTTATACAAGGGATGCCTGGAAACTTATTTACAGTGTTTATGTAAGCTTGCTCAAAATCATGATGTACTGGTTGATTTGGGTATATGAAAGTTGCACAAGTATTAATAGACAAATCTTCAGATTTCTGAAACCCGCAGCCATTTGAACATGAATTAGCAGATTATGTGGATTAGGTTTAAAAGGGGTAGTAGACTGATCACATACATTTCATTGATTTGGGATGTAAGTGTAGGTTATCTCTCCATCTTATATTTTCGTACTTATTTTCAGGTAATTCTTTTGTGGACACTTTTAATAGCATGCGCCTGAAAAAGTATGATGACTGAAAAAGACCCGTCTGGGAGATGAAGGCTCAGTTTTTGTACCCATCATATACGATGGAAGAAAAGTAGAAGAGATTGGATGTAGAATGGAAAGAAGTTCTAAGTAATTGTGTCTCTTCCTGCATTTTTCCAATTATTCCCTGGACCTATCACCAACCTCCCCCCACCCTCCCTTCCCCCATTCTCCCGTCTCCCATAAAGTTTTCCTTTGATGACGTCGAATAACTTGTCCGGTTGTCTCTCCTCATCAGCATATATTTCGAAGTTATTTACATTTTGCTTCCTCGCAAATTTCCTCAGTAACTTGGTACTTAACTTCCTCGCTCTCTTGCATGACGAGCGTAACCTAGTTTTGCCCTTTAACTTTCTCCTATGAACCTTCAGCACTCATTTTCTCTCGTATTTAATTACTTCATTGTTTGAAGTTTGTACATCTAATTATAATGTAATTAAACACACTGTTGATGAATTACATTTTCTAAAAAGTACTACGAAGTGTGATTCTTGGCCGAATAGATAGGCATATATATATATATATATATATATATATATATATATATATATATATATATATATATATATATATATATATATATATATATATATATATATATATATATTTACGTTTTTCCGTGGTTTTAGTTTGAAATATGCTCTGTGATCCAGGTAGCAACAGTTTAAGTTAATTTAGCCTTGTGATTCTGACTTCGTGGGTACGGGAAAACGTAAAAAAAGAGGAAAACAAAGGAGAATTTCATATGAGCATAGGGCTCTGGTTACTGAGGGAAATATTATGTAAAACACGTGGGCACATTTAAAGTAGTGTATTTACATAAATGACCTTAGTACGGGAAAGAGGAACTCAAGTAGATTGAATGAAACTGGGGAATTCCAGCCACAGTTCGAGAAGCTTCCACGAAGGGTCCCTCTGAAATGAGAGATATGCACATTATACGCCAGTAATGAAAATAGACAAAAGAATAATGAATTCGAAGCTGCACTGAGGGTGCCAAAGGAGTAATAAAGAATTAATACTGCTGATGCAAGAGGCGCACGGACATTAGACAAGGGAGATTTCTGGCTTTCTCTTTAAGAAAATATTACGAGACAAAAGCGTGACTGAAACGGGGCTCTTCCAGGGCACTTTACCTTAGCAGATTTTCCGAGGGCGTGTAGAAGGCGGTCCGTGGACGAGTTTCTTCCACGTGGTGAGATGCAAGGGCTTCCGTAAAGGGGCAAGGCGATGGGGACTCCTCGAAACTCCAAGCAATGGCGTGTGGGCTCGAGGAATACGGTTGAAGGGCACGAGGAGAAGTATACTTTGGGAAGGGCCACGTGGTTAGGATGCAAGGGCATCGGTGGGGCCAGGTGTTGAGGACGTCTTCACAAGTTCACTCCATATCTTCCAGCCCGCGTGTGTGTGTCGACCTCGTGGGTTTCTGCTTTTTATCCCCTCCTATGGGGCAGGGGGGCGTCCATCACAGATGCTTTGACTCATTGCACCTGCTGCCCGCAGGGGAGGTTTTGGCCTGTAGGAGAAACACCCAAGCCAGATTACTTTTTGCCTCGAAGGAAAGATCTTTATCAAAAATGGGAGCGCCTTTAATCTTTTAACCCTTGTTTTTAAGTCGATAGACAGATGGTCTATCGATCGGCCGGCTGGCAGTAAATGAACAACCAACAACAACAAAGGAGGGGGAGGCAGTTTGCTAGCGAATTCTTGCTAATCATAATAATATATATATATATATATATATATATATATATATATATATATATATATATATATATATATATATATATATATATATATATATATATATATAAAACATACATATTAATTACTTCATATTATTCATTAAAATATCTAACCTTTAAAAAATATTTTGCTTGAACTCGGTTAAACTTCGAAAACTTGCATTTCGAAACAATTATGGCTTAGAAAAGACAAAATTGTAGAATATTATGCACTCTAGTCTGGATTTCAGTTTTTTCACCTTGCATTTGATATTTTAAACGGGAAATACCCATGTGGAGAAAGTCTGAAAAAATTTTTCTCAGGTTTTTATCCAGGAAATCTCCACAGAGACCGGTTGTACCGTTTCGTGCCATTTTCATTCTTTCTAACTTGCTAATGCCTTAAAACCGTTTAGAGTATTATTACGTTTAATAGTTTTAATACTATTGTTCAGAATATTGTGTTAGTAAATACCAAGTGTGAATGAATAAAGTTCAATACGAACATTGCATAACGAACCAATTAATTACGTTAGGTATAGGATAGGGTCATTGTTTGTACATTGTATTAGGGAAAGATTGCTATGGACATGGTACGCGAATGTTCCGGATAGTAGTGGCAGAATTTTAAAACACACACACACACACACACACACACTTACGCAAGGAAGTATTACAATACTAATACAATTGTATACAACTGTTTATTTCAGCTTTTCATAACATTGGCAGCATTAGTAGTGAGGACGATTGTGATGACCTTTAGGTTTTACAATGATAATGTTTACAATATTATAAGAAGTGTAAAAGTTAGCTCGGGTAACGCTTTCACTTAATGCGGGCATGGCCAATAGAATATGCTACTCCCCTTGAATTACTTAATCTGGAAATCTCAAACAGGGTACTCAGGACATGGACAGAGAGAGAGAGAGAGAGAGAGAGAGAGAGAGAGAGAGAGAGAGAGAGAGAGAGAGAGGGAGAGAATTTGGGAACATGATCGTTGTATTGTACTGTGGTTTAATGAGTGCTATCAAGCGGAACGATCTGGCAACAATGCTATTATACTTACCTTGTTCATCAGCGTCATGCGTCTGGGAACTTTTAGCAACCAAACTTTTACCATCTCGCTTCCCTTTGCTGTAGGAGGGGCTTTCCTTTTAAGAACTTTGAATCATTTGCTCTAACCAGTAAATGAGAGAAAACTAGTGAAGAAACTTTGCACTCTACGCTGCCAATAGATTTACAATTGATATTCCACCCCATTTGCAGAAAAATACTCTTTTTGAGATTAGAGATTATGATAAATTTCTTGCGTCGAGGAGTTCATATGGGTCATCAAGTAAACAGTGGTTTAGTTAATATTCAGGACATTTTCTAGGCTTATCTTCACTGTTGCTAATAGTTCTCTCTCTCTCTCTCTCTCTCTCTCTCTCTCTCTCTCTCTCTCTCTCTCTCTCTGGTTATGTCTTATGTCATACCCTGGAAATCTTAATGCCCCGTGGGAGTGCAAGAGCAATTTAGTTTCATTTTTGAGTAGTTAAAGTGGAGAATATCGTGGAGTAATGAAGAACGAGATATGTTAATGAGAATTTAAACCTGAGAAATGCTGTGCTTAAATTGTTTTCAGAATATATCGGGATTAGTTCAGAAGAACATACAATCAAACATTTTAAGGGGGAATGGTAACGTACTACTGTATATTTAGGGAAAGTTAAACCTTATGAATAGACATGATTAAGCCTAAATTACCTTCTGAATGCCTTTATTTGGAAATATATTATCGTGTGGTAAATCTGAAACATTTTGCAGTGTTTGCGCTCAAAATATGAAGGAATTCTCAAGATATTAGTGCATTATAGTAGGGAAGAATTAGTCCCAAAGAGACATCATAATGTAGATGTTATGGTATAGAGACATCGTAAGTCAGAAATCATTCAAAGAGAACGGAGTTTGGATATGCAAGGGGAGATATACACGCTGACTCGGCTTCTAAATCACTGGACATTAGACGTAGAAGCCTGATTTCAAATCTCGTTTGTGAGGAAGATAAGAGGCCATTACTAAAAAGGAGGGAAACAGAAACAATAATTGGGTATTTGTTAGACTAATATATATATATATATATATATATATATATATATATATATATATATATATATATATATATATATATATATATATATATATATATATATATATATATATATATATATATATATATATATATATATATATATATATATATATATATATATATATACACACATATGTATAAACTAATAAATTTCATGCATTTCATGTTCTTGGCCTGTTAATTAATAGTGAAGACGTTGTAGCCTTTTAATTTGATCTTTTAGGGGTTATATAAGTTCTTTCTTGCCGTTAAGTCTAGCCAACTTTCAACGGGGTGCCTATTATATTACCGATATTGTCTAAAAATGATCAGTGTGTTTGTCACTCTCCTCTCTCATTTTCTTATTGTTCACAGAAGCGACACAAATCCCGTTTGCACGGGTTGATACACCAATCCAGATGGAAAATTAAATCCTTACCAAGCAGAGGCTGGAAAATGTCCTTCAGTGTAGCATCTAAAAATCGAACCTTTCATTTGTAATTTTTTTGAATGAGCTGCTTGAAACGATAGTGATGTTTGATGTTATTTGTATATGTCTGTATGAACATATGCGTGTTTTCTATCTGGCAACTTTAAAGTTGTAATTAATTTTGAATGAGAGATAGAGAAGATTTATTTTGACAGCAGCCTCTTCAGAGCCACAAGGATATAATCATCCGTTAGCGTACCCTACATTTAAGTGATCTCGGCTATTAGTTGAAAGTTCCAAAGTGTCTCCTCTGTAAAGGTCGGAGAAAATCTCCGATCCTAAGAACACGAATTTGAGGGACAAGGCCGTATCTTTGCCTCAGAACCTCCCCGGGATTTCGAGTTTCTTTTGGCTTAGTTCTCTCTCTCTCTCTCTCTCTCTCTCTCTCTCTCTCTCTCTCTCTCTCTCTCTCTCTCTCTCTCAATAGATAAAGTAACTGGAATGTCAATGGTATATATTATGTCTGCTATTACTGTAAATCTGTGGCTCTCGCTGTCTCTCTAATGCTCTAGGCTTGTACCCGTTTCTGCGTCGGCAAAAATAAAGTCGCAAATCCTTCTGTAACATATAAATCCAGGACGATTTACACCGAGGACGCTTTTTCCGAGCAAAGCCAGTAGAGAATATAACGGACGTTTTGTGTCTTCCTTCTTGTAGTATTTATTTTTCTTTCTATCATTATTATAAGATTCCGTTTCCTCTCCATTCTCAAATTTCTTTTAACATGACGTTTAATTTTTTCGTTTCATTCTGAATTTCTAAATATCCTTCAGAATAGACATAACATATGTATGCTAGGTCTGGCATAAGACTCTCTCTCTCTCTCTCTCTCTCTCTCTCTCTCTCTCTCTCTCTCTCTCTCTCTCTCTCTCTCTGATGGTAGTGATTTTTTTTTCAAGTCTTTTCTATGTTGTCAGGTTTGATTCCTATCTGAAGTTGGTGCATGATGTCCACTCTGATTATTTTCTTTGTGCTAATGTTTCTTTTTCTGGGACGAAACAAACCTTACTTCATTCCGACCCCAGTTACATGATCAATTTTGAAGTAGTCCGACTTTTTCATCCAACCTCTGCGGATGACATCCTCTGATTTCCATCACTGGAAAGGAAATAACGAATCTCATTCTGCGCCTTTGCGTAGCTTTTTTTTTTTCGTGACACAATTTTTCCTTCATGACTTTAACTTTAATCCTCTCTGCCCCGACTCTACACCCTAATGTGATTAAGGAACAAGGAGGATACTCGGTTGAATTACAAAAGTTATTTTAGTCTAACAGTATAACATTGAAAATAATAACATGGGGTTCTTACAATTTATGGCCAAAGTTCTTGGGTGCATTATGTATAACTGAAAAGCTAATAATCTCCTACTACTCGGCCAAGTGGCTTCACTCCCAGGGCGAGCCTGCTAGCTTCCTTTCTAATGACTTTGCCTAAATTAATCCTGATTCTCTGGCGCACAGACCTGGGCTTGCAGTGGATGAATAGTTCTCAGGTCAGAGAGAGAGAGGTGGGTGGGTTGCAGAGTTTTTGTTTACTTCAAATACGTTAATGAATGACAAACATTTGGTTCATCATTGTGCCAGTCGAACTTAAATATTGTTTCGTAATGAAAATTTAGTTACCAAACATACGATTGGATAGAAACTTGACATATTTCGGGGAGAAAACTGGCCAAACGATATTGTTTATGGTTTTGAAGACTGGCATTCCGGTTAGAACTATAGTTAAAAGATGGCTCCTGCCTTTGCAATCGGCTTCGATGCTAATACGTCGAAATGAAAGTTTTATTTGTTCCCAGGTGGTGATGCATCAGTGGGTAGGTGGTCTCTTCGGAGGGTTATTTAATTCGTGGGATGACCGATTCCATATACTGTTCACGGAAACTAGTTTCTAGCAGGGTTCCTGAACTGTTCTTGTCTCTTTTGCTAAGATATTCTAAAAATGGCGTTGATGAACCAGTGAAAGCGATGTTTACCTGAAAGAAAAATGCCAAGACCTTGGGATTTATGTACTGACGTACGTGGACAGAGCTGTTGAAATGGTTCTCTAAAACTTATTTAGCTGAATGGAGAAAGTGTGTCAAGATGGTGGTGTGAGCGAAGCTATAGTACAGTGTCATCATAAAACGAGTTTTTGAGAGGCACCGTTTTTTCATGCACGTGTAAAAATACTTCATATAATTTGAAATTATGTTATAGTATATATGTATATATATATATATATATATATATATATATATATATATATATATATATATATATATATATATATATATATATATATATATATATATATATATATATATATATATATATATATATATATATATATATATATATATATATATATATATATATATATTTATATATATGTATGTGTATATATATATATATATATATATATATATATATATATATATATATATATATATATATATATATATATATATATACACACACACGCACAAATAGATATTGACCCACAAATAAGGTAAAATTTAATATCTAATTCATTATATCTCGGGGTCAAAAGTCACCGTACATCGTTGTTTCTATAACAGGCAGCGGTTCGAGTCCCACTGGTGACGAATTCCCCACTGGGTGTAAGTTATTCCCGAGGAATAGTGAATTGGAAATTAGTCGATATTTGTGTCCGAATAGTTGTATAATTTATATATTTATATATATATATATATATATATATATATATATATATGTGTGTGTGTGTGTGTGTGTGTGTGTGTGTGTGCGTGTGTGTGTGTGTGTGTGTGTATAATCATGCTCCACTAACACTGAGGGACTGTTGACTGATGTTTTTTGGAATGTTGATAATTGCAGGCTGAATAAACGGAATCAGCATGACGGAGGCTTAAGAGAAAGTCGTTTCTTGAATGTTCTGCAATAGTGATAGGTTCGCGAGATGAATTAACAAATCGCGTGTACATTTCCTTTCGAGTAAGTTCATACAGGCAGAAGTAAACCAAGAGTTTTTTTTGTTAACACTGCACACCTACATGTTGGTTAATGGTAATGAAGTAGTTAACACAGGACTGAAATGGAAAGAAAAGTTTTCTCTTTACCTTCCTTTTTTTATACCGTACCTTGCTTGTCTTTTGACATATCAAATAAAATACCTTTTGGCTGAAGTTGTAAATTTCAAATCCATCCAGATTTGTGTTGAAGTGTCTCTCGCCTAAGGGAAAGTTCCGTTACAATTTAACTTCTGTCGTCGTTTGACTTCGGAAATTGATTCCAAATCTTTCAGTCTGTCTGTCTGCCTGTCTCTTTATCTCCCTCCCTCCCTCCTTCCCTCTCCTGCCCTCTTATTTTCCCTTCCTTTATTTGTGTGAACCATTGTGAACGCAGTTGTTCAGTTGTAAAATGTGAATTGCTCAAATGAAACTGTTGAGTAATCAAAGAAAGAAAGAAACCGGCCCAAGAGTCAACCCAGATGAGTAGTCAAGTTAGTTAGTTATAAATGATTTGTTTAACCAGACCTCTGAACCCTTTTAGGGTTCTTCTCGGGCTGGAAGAGTAAGTACATAGTAAGTTTCGGTATATGATGGAATTTCTTTTATCTCCAGATTGTGTTGGCGCTGCGCTTGCACACACAAACACAAATACATATATATTATACAAATATACAAATAGACAGATAGATAGATAGGTAGATGGAGGGGTGTATATAATAGCGTAACACATTCAGGTAATAAATAAATTGTTTATCGAACGAAATAGAGAGAGTAATGAGGTTGTATAAAATTGAGTACACAGTTTCATAATAATGTATGTTCTCGTCTCAAGCGCTATTGCTCTTTGATGCTTTGGTGAAGAAAATTATTTTTGATGTATGTCAGTACAGAAATAATTTGGATAGGCCAAAAATAATCTAATAATAGATGTAGCATCGATCTTGGTGTTTTTTCAGTTGTGTTTGTATGTCAAATGTTATTGTGAAAAGAATGGATTGCTTTTGCATTACACTTCTGATAAGCCATCAGTCATTTTTTAAATTAAATAATATCACCTGACAAAGTCTACCTAGTCAACGTAAACTTTATAACGAGGTAATGAAAGGAAGGGATTTTAATTGGACGTATGTACTGTATATTCTGACTTTGCATTTTAGTCCAGGGCCCAGTGGTCCAAATTTCATTTTACGTTCCAACCACTTTGATAGACTAACTCTAAGTACACCATTTGAGACCGGTAGTAAGATTACAAGTGTGTGTTAGGTTAGAAAAATATTTACTTTTGTAAAGAATATGCTTTGTTGATTTCTCCAGGCAATTTTGACTTACTTTCATGATTAAGTCAGTTGTTCCAACTCACATATAAATAAAATTCATACCAAAATGACCCTGGGTAAGCATACTATAAGATTAGTTAACTCAAAACCTTTGATTTAAACTTTGCTTTGACTTATATGGGTCTAAAATTCAAAGTTTGTTGAAAAAATGTTTTTGAAAATTTTAACTGTTAGATATAACGTGCTGTATTTAATTCAGTTATCATGATGTCATGAGAATAGTGATAAAAAAAATTCCCTTTTGTTCCTGCTTGACTTGTTAAAAAATATTAATGCATAAACCTGTTTGCGGACTGTTCAGAGAACATAATATACTCTTACTCCCTATTTCATCCAATCTAAGCATCATCCATAAAAAATCGGAAACTAAGTTTTGCTTGTCTTGCATAAGCTAAAGGGTAACCTGACTCAAGAATATTGTTTGTTCATTATCACCAAGCTGAAATAAGAACATTTATATGAATGTTTTCAATTTTTAATCGCCTGTTGCATGTTGTAAATACAATCACATAGTCATTATTAGGCGAATTTAAACACAAAAAACAAAATAGTGAAACATACTCATATGAAAAATGATATTTTTCAAGAAATACAGTGGAATATGAATTAGATAAATACCAAAATACTCATGTTTAATAAGTCACAAAAAAGCTGCAAAATACATTTTAACCTATCAGCATGTCAATCATAAAAAATGGGAAACTAAGTTTTGCTGAGCTTGCATAATGTAAGCTAAAGAGCAACCTGAGTCAAGAATAATGTTTCTTCATTATCACCAATAAATCTAAAATAAGAACATTTATGTTATATGCATGTCTTTAATTTGATGTCACCGTTATTGCATATTGCTAATAAAATCACATTATCATTCATAGGCAAATTTAAACATTAAAAACAAGATAATGAAACATACCCATATAAAAACTAAATTTTCAAGGTATGCAGTAAAATATGAAAGAGATAAATATCAAAATACTTATGATTAATATCTCGCAAAAAATTTTGAAAAATACGTTTGAACCTATCAGCATGTCAGTCATATGAAATGATGAGCATCTTTCTTGAAAGTATGTACAAACTCAACAACACTTCATCATTGACATGGTTGTTAATATGAATTATATTATAAAAAAGTATTGTTTAATTTGTGTTTGCCAATAAAACACTATTGTCATTTATGGCATCATCCTCGGCTAGCGCGCTGTTGGCCCAGCGTTCGACTCTCCGACCGGCCAATGAAGAGTTAGAGGAATTTATTTCCGGTGATAGAAATTCATTTCTCGTCATACTGTGGTTCGGATTCCACAATAAGCTGTAGGTCCCGTTGCTAGGTAACCAGTTGGTTCTTAGCCACGTAAAATAAATCTAATCCTTCAGGCCAGCCCTAGGAGAGCTGTTAACCAGCTCAGTGGTCTGGTTAAACTAAGATATACTTTCTTCCACATCATCGTCAGTATCATCCAAGTCGGCAGCAGGGTTGTGAGGGTTGCTGCATTCTGCTCTACAGCCACAGGAAAATAAACAAGGAATTCGGTGCATTTCCTTGTTTTGCATCCACACTTTAACAACTCATTACAAGCAGATGGCATGGATTCTGTTGTCATGAGAATTGGGACTACTGTAGCTCACCGGTTTCCGGTTTTTTCCAGCCAGAAGTTTCCGGTGAAGTAACAGTTGGCAAAGGCTCTGAGGCTTTCACCCAGATCAATAGTTGGTGCTGGCACTTTTTAAGATGCATTGTGAGAGCAACATGTGTTGGTGGTAACTTATCCAAGCTTCCTACGCAATGGAACATGTCGGCTCGAAGGTCATCCACTGAAGTTAGTGATTTTTTGGGGTCATACACTTTTAAGACAAACTTTTCTGCGTCATGCAGAGCCCCTTCAGACATATCAGTGAATGTACTTAACATGTCTGGATGCCTGATATAAGTGGCCCAAGTTGATTTCTTGCCATGTCCACCCAGTTGGCTGGTTGTATCACAACCTGTGATTGCATGATATGCTGGTAAATTTTTGATAATGTTGTTAGGGAGATATGTCCCAATATCATGCACAGGGATATACCTAGGTTTTTTGGCAGTGCCCACAGCCATCCACACCTATGTTGTCTGGTGATAAGTAAGGAGAACTAGCACATCTGTATCACGACATTAAACAATAATACGTTTAAAGTCATTCTTGGTGGCATCAGTTGCATGAAACACTAACCTGGTGTCAGCTTCTTCATGAGATTTAAGATGTGCCATACACTTTCCAGATGAAGGAAAAACAAGTTCAGAGTTTTCAAATCCTCTTGCAACAACAAGTTCTTGCTCAAGAGGCAATGAATAAGATTCAACGTATTATCTGAGAGGTTAATGAAATTTTGAAAGGAGTTTGGTAATTGAACATTTCTTTCTTGAATCTATCACTCGTCTGATTTTTCTGCTAACATTGGCACGACATGCCCTGTTCCAGCTTTGATGGAATTTGTCCGATATGTATCAAATATAATATCCACTCGTTTACATGTCTCTGAAAAAAAACAAATACAGTTTTGCAATATACATCTGCTAAGTCACCAAATGTGGCAGCTCTTGTGGGTTTGCCCAATGACCGAAGAAGTGCCATTGCATCGGCAAGCACACAAGTGGTATCATAACTTCTAGGCAGCTCCTTCACTTCGTGGCCGCTGCTAAGTATGTTTAAAAGGGGAACTTGATCGGCCCTTCTCATGTTTCTATCGAGTGTTGCAAGTGATGTAGGCACTGGGGCTAACTCATGTTTCACAATAGTTGATATGTTGATATCTCTGCCACTGGCTGAGGCACTCAGGAGTCTTTTGAAAATATCTTTGTCTATTTTAGCAGTGGTTGCTTTTCCACATTTATTGGTCACATCAACTTTATGAAGATTTGCAAAAGTTTTTGATTTGTTCTTTGTTATTGGGGCACGGAACATTTGCGTGGCATTTGGTTGAAGGCGGTCTTGCATAAATCTTATCAGTAATTGTTTGCCCCTTTCTTAAGCGGTTAATAGATCCCTCTGGACATCAGGAGGTACAATGTCATTGCTAGAAATACACATCAGGTCTATACAGTTTCTTGCAAAGGACTGAACTTTTAGAGCTGCTCTTCTAGCTTACAAACATTCCCATATAACATTATATATGAGTAAGCATATTTGTTACCGCTAAAGCCGTCTAGTATGGGCTGTCCAGTATATAAGGTGAAGTTATTGTCTACACGTAAATGGTGTACTAGAAGTTAAGCACAAAATATTCAACAGAAATAAACAAACCAAATAGTATAAGTCACTTGAAATATACCAGAAAAAAAACAAATAATAAAGTCAGTAGTCCACTGATTACTTTGAAAAGCACATTTGAATCTTAGAGTCTGAAAAATAATCAAAATTAAAATAATTTGATAAATATAATGATAATAAGTGAATGTAAAAAGATTTTTGTACCATAGATTATATAAAAGTGAAATAAATTAAAGAATCATCTGTGAAGTTTTACGATAAGAGGGGCGAGTAAGTCCTTTGCCCTCTAAACCACGTAGATCTTTCAATGGAATCTGTTTGAAAAATATGCGCTAAGTTCTTCCATTTATCAGTAATTTTTTACTGAATATTCTAAAATTCATTCATATCGCCATAACAAAGTTGTATCCAGTTATCATGGCTATTTGGTACCGATTACCAAAAAGAACTACAGGCAAATACAAAGGGGCTGCCAAACAGTGAAAAAAGTACATTATCTTGATAATGATTAAATAAATGGATGGATAAATTAATTAAAAAATTATTAGGTAAAAGAAAGACAAATAAGAAATTAGACAGATAAGGAAATAAGCGTTGAAAATCCCGATAACAAACAAAGACCTATTTCATCAGCCGCGCAACGTTGTTGTTTTCAACCGCGGAAGAACTTGAAGTAGCTGTTCTTGAATCCCGAATTGTGAAGCCTTACACACACACAGAAGCCTACTACCGGTATAGTGTGATGTGCGAAGGTTCCCTCTAATATTCTATGGAGTTTCAGCCTTACACAAGTTAGCTGGAACCAACTCTGAATGTAGGCTACTTTTCCTATCTTGGCCTCTGGACTATTTACCTTAACATCGGAAGGATTAATCTTCACAATCACCGTCAAGCACAGCGTTTAAAAGTGATATCATGTTATTCATCAGTTACGTGAATCATTTATGTATCGCACATATATAAATTAGGTAGGTTTTTGGTTACCCTTATGGAGAGTGATTCATCATTCCTAAATACGGCATGCTGAGGTGAAATGTTTGCGGAGTATATGTGGCGTAAGGAGACCTGAAAGGGAGAGAGATTTGGAAATACGCAGAAGTGGTTAAAAGGTTATAGAAGGTGAAGTAATGGATCACCGTATGGAACTGGATAGGTCATTTGGAAGCAGTAGAGGTTGATAGGCTATTGAAATGAGTCAGCATTTTGAGACTGAGGAAGGGAATATGAATAGAAAGTGCTGGAGAAGTGAATAGTAATAGGTAAATGAAAGAGAGGACATCAATATCCAGGACTCGCGGCATGCGTGCAGGGTAGATTGAAAAGAAAGTTCGACGCTTTGCTGATAGGCCTTCTCTGTAGGTATATGTAGCTGCAAAGTTGGTCATAGTATTCTGCGCGAGGGGTTCACTCACGATTCCTCTTGCAGTGATCCTTGTGTTTTTATGGAGTTACCCTCTTTTAGGGTGAACGTCTTAATGTAGGAGTATACAAACAAACAAACAAACACACACACACACACACACACACACACACACACACACATATATATGGGTAGTTTACATATCCTAGGGACGCCCCCGCAGCTCATTAACAATGACCCCAAATGAAAAATTGCATGGAACAAATTCTGTTCAGCGGGTCCCATTCTACCCAAAAAGTCACTTACTTGACCAGTTTGCTTCATATACCGGAACGACAATTTTTTCAGCAGAGCGTAACTTTTTCTAAGTACCGAGTTGACGTGAACGGTGTCACGGAGAAGCGCTCTCCCGTAGTTAGTCAGATGGCCGAAGCGCGGCGCTTCTCTCAACCCACAGTTCCTAAGGCTGCCGCCGCACGGCGCCCCGGCCGTACCGCGGGAAATTTAATTCCGTCCAATCGTATCTCAGGCTGACCCAGGTCATGCCCTAGGGCTTACGGATTAAATACTTCGAACCAATCATAATGTGTTCTATCGATATGATTCATAGGCTTAGGCCAACACCAGAACCATGCTTCCCTTCTTTCTCGAACCGCCGCGATGGAAAGTCACGACTTAATTTTGTTCCCGAAGATCGAATCCGTCGAAGAATTCACTTCCATCGCGGACCTATATATTGGCCAAGTCCTCGCATTCATTAGCAACACCGAGGAATTCACGAGGTGGCTCTACCAGGAAGGTCTATTAGGAGACTACTCCGGAATGTGTTGTGAATGTAATATCGGAAACCGCCGATTTCTTAAAGATGGTGTGCACCCAGCTACTGGACAGCCAGTTTACATGTGGCGGTGCGTGAACCGCCGTTGCAGAAAAAGGTATCAGTACGGCACGGGTCCTTCTTTGAAAAGTCCCGAATGTCTCTGCAGACAATAATTGTGCTTGTGTTTGCGTTCGCCAAGAGAGTGCCACAATATGTGTTGCGAACATTTGTTGTCCCGCTATCTCCGCACACTACCGTGGACTGGTACAACTTCTGCAGAGACGTTTGCTGCGAAATACTGCTGGCTGACAACAAAAAAATTGGTGGCCCCGGTCATGTTGTAGAGATTGACGAGAGCAAATTTGGGAAACGTAAGCACAACCGTGGCCGTAAGGTGGACGGAGCTTGGGTGTTCGGCGGCATTGACCGACAGACGCGTGAAACGTTTTTCAAAGTGGTTCCGGACCGCTCAGCTGAAACTCTGCTCCCGGTGTTGCTGGACAACGTGCTTCCAGAAACCACAATCATATCTGATTGCTGGAAGGCGTACAGCAAGGTCCAGGACCATTTTTTCGCGCACAGCACCGTGAACCACAGTGTGAACTTTGTAAATCCTGATGACCCGAGTGTACACACGAACACTATAGAGTCGCAGTGGCGCGTTCTCAAACGGAGCGCGCTACCGAGACACGGTACGCAGAAACCACTTTATCAAAGTTACTTTTCTACGTACTGCGTCCAGAAGCGATACCTAGAAGGTGTTCCGTGTCCATTTCGGGCCTTCTTGGATTTAGTTAAGCGTGCCTATCCGCTCAAGAGCCGCCCGACATCCCTATCTCGGTTTCCTTTCCCAACCATCTGCAATAAGACCGGGACCGAGCAATTCTCCCCCACCTCTTAGGCAGCCAGCAGTTGCAAAGAAGCCAAGGACAGTAGGACCTGCGGAGCCGATACTGCTACCTACGTGGTCAGACAGCAGCGACTTTGAATAAGGTAAGCACACAGATTACCCCCGTTTTTACATTTGTTTTGCTGCTAGGTTAGGTAGGGTTTTGGAACTTACCCTAGTGTGCAGTTGTTTTTTGTAACCTGTGGCTACAGTGAATACAGATATTACCGCTTGCCAGAACATACGTGCCTGCCAAGAATCATTAAAAATGCGGATAAGGCGCGCAGCGCCGTTCCGCCACGCCGAACTGAGACCAGATATGTTAAAAAAATCACCGTTACAAAATTTGTGCCTGTTCTAATGTAGGTAGGGAGGTAGGGAATAGCCTAACCGAGGTTTTCTTATGTAGGCTACAGGTAGCCTAGGCTAGAGTTTTCCGTCCGCCCTGATGTAGGTTGGTAGGGTCAGCCTCACACATGCAGTGTAGTGGGTCAGCCTCACGAACGTAGATTAGCGGGTCAGCATCACTTTGGCGGGGCAGCCTCACAGTAGTAGCCTAGCGGGACAACCTTTTGTATGCAGACTGGAGGGTCGGAAAATAGCGCACACTGTACGTTTCGGCAAGTAGGAAACCCGACTTTCGCTTCTGTAGTTTAGCGGGTCAGCCTTATGTTCGTAGCCTAGCGGGACAACCTTTTGTATGCAGACTAGCGGGTCGGAAAATAGCAAACACTGTACGTTTCGGCAAGTAGGAAACCCGACTTTCGCTACTGTAGTTTAGCGGGTCATCATTATGTTTGTTGATTAGCGGGACAAAAGTTTGTATGCAGACTAGCGGGTCATCCTTAGGTTTGTTGTTTAGCGGGACAAAAGTTTGTATGCAGACTAGCGGGTCATCCTCAGGTTTGTTGATTAGCGGGACAAAAGTTTGTATGCAGACTAGCGGGTCAGAAACTAGCGAATTCCTTACGTTGCGGCCGCCAAAAAACCCACCTTTGCTTCTCCCCACCCAAAACCCTGGTTCCCAAAACTATCCCCATTACCGTTTTTATTAACTTTTCTTTTGCTATTCCACTGGGAAACAACACCAAAACACGCTTTTCATTACCGACATGAAGCAAATCAGGAGCTATTAAAAAATAGCGCGTTTTCGGTAGCGGTTTCCAGCGCCAAAAGTATGGTCCCGCGGACATTCAGCGGCTCCCATATATATATATATATATATATATATATATATATATATATATATATATATATATATATATATATATATATATATATATATATATATATATATATATATACATAGATATATATATATGTAATTCGATTTGCATAACGAACGACAGAAGGTGAATTAAGAGCTATGTGTTTATTATGATAAATTCTGCACAGTGCTTTATTAAAATTTAAGTCATTCTGCGTGTGTGTATATTGCTTATTTATTTGATTGCCTTAATCAGGTGCCTATATAATACTGCTTACAAAATGGGAAGAAACAGACTGAGATCAACCTTTAGACCTCTGGTGTTCTTGAACGCTCCTGGTATTGTAGTAAAAAGGGATTAAGGAATGGAATAATTTTTGTTCTAAGTACACCACATTATTTGTATCTTCCGCAAACAAAAAGAAATACTCTAACATTTCCCCGCTCCTGTATTTTTACTCCAGTGCCTAGCCATTTTCAGTTTTTACTTTTATGGAGGTTGAAAAAATGTTCTGATGTTATTTTTGTTGTTCGTTTTACGTTTGTAATCCCAACACGATCTGACACCAGCTTCTAAATTTTTTTTTCTTTTAATTCGTTGTTCTATTTTATCGTCATCCTGTGATTACCTTGCGTTAGAAATAATTATTCTTTGATCTCTACGTTTTTACATGACGACTCGCTTATTGTTCAGTGCACTTCACGATGTCAAATACAACGACTAAAATCATATCAGTATAAGAAAACTATCGCTGTTGAAATATATTTTTTAATTTGTTCCGATGACAGGTAATCTGGTGTAGAGCTTTGGACACGTAGGAATATATATTCCTGTTTCTCAACTCCTAATTGCAGTGACCCAAGAGCAAGTATGAAGACTTCACTGATGTTAGATCAATATGCGCTGCCGTTAATTTAAAAGCTTGAATTTTTTTTTTTTTTTTTTTTTTTTTTAGTGCGAAGACCCGTGGGCGGGCAACTTAATCCTCTGCTTTAGCCCCGGCCAGATGAACAATGAAAATGAAAAGAAAGGAAGAACGTGAGGTTTTGCCACGTTTGCTGTAAAAGTGTATTCGTATGCATGTGTGCAGGTAATCGCCCGACAATTACCTTGTAACATAGATAGAAAGTCAATATTGGAGAACCATTTGTATTCGAGCATCGCAGGATATGGTCACCACAATGTTTCGCCCATTATGTGGCCTTTATATTGCATCCTCTTGTTTACTACTGTACATTAATAGATATGTTTCAGTCGAGTGAAGTAGTACTTCATGAAACTGATGTGTAATAATTATAAACGGCCATTATAATTGCAATGAAATATTGGATAGACTGTACATCTATTTTGTTGCAGAATAATTCCTAGATTAATTACGACGACAAAACCGGTTCCCCGAAAATATGAATGTTTCTGCAACAGGGTATCATCCAGAATGAAGTTCGCATCACTCATTCGAAATATATTGACATATATATTCTCTCTGTCTCTCATAATTGATTACTTTTTTCATTATTCATGGTCTTTTCAAAGCGCAGTCCTTGATTTATTGTAGAGTTTGTAAAGGCCTCGTCCATAAAATGAATTAATCTATAGTACTGTACTTTCGGTTGTGATTGTACTGTAAATTTAGCTGTAATGGAAAAGTATTTTTTCGAGTTCGAGGTGGAAATCATGACACACAACGCACAGGAGACCTTTGAGACCGATTAAAAGTTTTAATCATCGAAGTGGATCGTTGGTTACAATTTGTAGGTGACAGAGTGACTGATTTGCTGTGAAGGTTGATGAGAAGTCAGAGAAATTGGCATAAATAGGACCACGATAGTAAATGGAAACCAGGAAGACTGAGCAGTGAATGTTGAAGTGAACAGTGGAAAAATGGAGGCTTATGATTAATATACGTTTTTGGGAATAAGTATGACAGCTGATGGTTGATGAGAAAAGTGTTACAAGATAGACGAATGAAGGAAGGCAGCCAGGTGTGTGCATAAGATTCAGAAGAGACCTGGTGTGTTTATATATAGAGGCCAACTCTCCTTTGCAGAAGTGAAGTGTGGAGATTTAATGTATATGAGAGAAAAAAGGTCGAATCTGTTTAAAGAAAGGAAGTTACTTAATATCTAGGAAGCGCGGTAGTGCATGCAAGGTAGTTAATGTAGCAGCGTGAAAGGGGTTATATATGCTGCTGATGACCTTCCTCTGGATGCGTAAGAAGTGCGTTAATGGTGCACAAGTTTTCTGAACATCGGTTTCATTCACAACATGCCAGTAAAAGTATATACTCATATACATATATATATATATATATATATATATATATATATATATATATATATATATATATATATATATATAAGTATATATATATATATATATATATGTGTGTGTGTGTGTGTGTGTGTGTGTGTGTGTGTGTGTGTGTGTGTATAGTAGAAACACTTCGCTAATGGTAAATGGTATTATTGCGAGACGCGTCGGACAAATGCATTCTTATGAAATCTCGTAAATTGCTATTTATGTATGTTTAGGTTAGTTTTAATACTGAATTTTAGTGGAATCGGACGTGATACGCATTTTTTCCGAGTTATTTCGGTTGCATTTTATTTATGCATATTATATTGGTCTATTTTATTTAAGAATGCAGATACAAGTCTTTAGCTAATGCTAAATAAAGAGTGAAAGTAAATCATTTCTCCCTTCAGGTATCTGTGTTGTATTTCAGCTTTGAAAGCCGTTTTGGGGCATTGCAATTTCATTGTCTGAATGAGGTCTAAAAGGTTTTTCAGTTCAGTAGCATTTTGCGTTTGTAAATAAGGAACATAAATTTCCCCTTCCTTTCTTTCTGAAGACAGGTTACATAAATAATATTGTACATTTTAAATGACTCTTCTCGTGTGGAAAGTAATTCTCCACTTCTTTTCTTGTTCCAATTCCACACGATTTCTGTGACATAAGCTACCCCCCAGGGATCTCTCTCTCTCTCTCTCTCTCTCTCTCTCTCTCTCTCTCTCTCTCTCTCTCTCTCTCTCTGTGTGGTTTTAGCATGGTTATATATGATTCGTGCTTTTGTATTTTTTGTCCATTGCGCAATAGTGATGAGGAGTGTTTATTGCCCACTTCGTTGACTACTGCAAAATGGAATTTACGAACCGCCTTTCTTTTATTTCGAATCTCAGCCTTTTACCAACTCTGCTGTGCTCTTACTGCAATGTTTTCATTTTCCATTTGTAATTATTACTAACTAGCGCCCCTTGCATACAGTAATTCATATTCTGACAAAATATGTAAACTGTGTGTTGTGCGTTATTTTACAAATGGTTATGAAACGCACTTGAGATTCAAAAGTACTGGTAATAAAATTTGTTTTTTGTTAGCAATTTCATTTTTATCCTGAAGCTCGATTATGCCATAGTGTTTACAAATAACATAAATGATATCGTAATCATTATACTTGCTAAGTCCATTCTTAATATTATATATTTTTTTCAGTTAGTCTTACACTTTTCAATTATTTTATCTTCTTTTAATGGATTCCTTCAGTTTATTTTGTCGTTTTCGGTATGAAACTTGCTTTGAGATGCATCATCATATTTTATACATTATTTCAGTGATATATCTCTGTTAACACTATTTCTGTAATATATATTCTGTTAAGACTACATCAGTAATATACTGTATATTCTAGTAAGACTGTTCAGTAATATGTATTCTAAGAAGACTGTTTCGTAATACATATCTTCTATTAAGTCCATTTCAGTTATACATATTCTATTGAGACTATTCACAAAATAAAATCTTAACACGTGTTACAGAATGGGAAGACCTTCAGGGCTAAAAGTGGTTGAAAGCAGAGCTTGTTCAAACTTAACAGTATATGTTAATTCAAACAGAAAAACTCAAGAACCAGCTGTTCAGTTACACGAAGTTTCTAGGAAATACATCAATAATCAGAATGCTGGGAATAAATATTGGGAGATCCATTTGTAATTTATGTTTCGCATTAACCCAGAGTGTCCAACGTTTCCATTTAGGCAACACTGCAAAATCACTAGCAGTGATGAAATGGTAATACAATTCGTATTGTATGTTATATATTTTTGAAGAAGAAGCATTCGCAGAGTATATGAAGAAAAATTAATGAAATACAGAATTGGTTATATTGAAACATAATGTTTATTTGGAGTTACTAATTTCCCGAAAATTTATGGAAAATGTAAAGTAATAAATATATTCTAAATTACACAATATTTACTTTTTTTTTTTTTTTTTACTTATAGTCCATTATACATCTAATATTATACCTGACATGGTAATAATGTTACCATTAATCAAGGAAACCTGCCAAGTTACAGGGAAGTCATGTTCCCGAACGTTGGACAAATTTCAGTATTTGGTAATATGCGGATGAAGTTTATGCGAAGAGTATAAAATTCATCGTACGGCTGGAAACCATAACCTGCTTTTGCAGTTTACTACACGTTAATACTGTAAATGCCATCACTGCTCTATAAAACATTTTATCTCGTTCCTCTGTTAGTCCTATGAAGTCTCCATTTATATGTGCTTTGGCACCAGTTCCATTTCCCTATCTCTTTCTTATTACTGAAGTATACTCGTTGTATTGGCACTTTCCGTTCGAATTCATACACTCATGGTCGTATATCACCGTGTTACTGCTAATTCCTTTTCCTCTTACATTTCCTGCGTTTTCTAGAATTCTTTTCCTTAGAATGTTAATTATTTTCGCTAGTCATTGTTCTCCCTATGAGATGAAGCAAGTGTTCAGCATAAAAGAAAAATCTGTCGACAGTCATAAGGTCAATTTGGTGTTTTCCTCGTAATTTGTATCGACGCTTGTTCATTATTCTCACGGTAGTGGTGAATATATAAAAACCGTCCGATCATGTCATGATTAGCGAACCCAACATCTCCATGTCACGAACAACGAACCCAATGATCCCCATGTAAAGAATGGCCAACCCTTCACGGTCCGAACTCCAATTCCACATGAGGGCTAGTACTAAACACGACGAAACAGTGATTCATCTACACTGTTTCGCCGTATTTGTACTAGCCCTGTGGGGCCAAATGTATTTCGCCTTGTGTAGCACTAACCCTGAAGGATCAAATGTCTGGTACTGAAGTGTTCATGTCTAGAACAGCGAACCTGATTATTCCCATGTAAAGAATAACGAACCCAATAATCTTCTTGTAAAGAATAGCTTACCCTGCTGCGAGTAGGTTCGCTAATCTTGACATGATGCAAATTGTCAACGTAAATGTAACGCTTTCTTTCCTGTTCACAAAGTTGTTTCCTAGATTTTTTTATTATACATTATTATACAGTCAGTCTGCGCTGTAGCGAAATATATCTATGGGAATTGTTGGTCTTATGTATAGTCCTGCAGCTTCTTTTTCTCTTCACTATCTAATGGATGAAGAAACTGTTTTAGAAATAGAAGAAAAATAATTAAATCTTTAGAAAAAAAGAAAAATATTGAAATCTAAGATTATTTAATCTAATGCAGCTACTACAGTGAGAAATGTATGAAGTTGAAAGACCTAAAAGTATTCTTGCTTTAACAACAATAGATTATTTTAAGCACTACATTAAAGCTGTAAATACATTTGGCTTTATTACTCTTAGTTTCGCAGTTGCATTGTACCTGGTATCCATTAGAAAACTGTGAAATCGATAATCAAGTGGTACATTTAAAAACTTTAGAAACTGAATAATAAATAATGAAAATCTCAAACGAAATTAAATGCACGGTGGTGCATTTCCAATTCGATTTCAGTATCTTTTCAGCTCGTTCTTCCTATGAGAAAGGTTGAAGAACCTTTGCTGAGAAACGACGAAGAGGAAGTTTTCACCATTTTTTCCTGAATGAAAGCTCTCCCATTTCCACTCGGCCTCGGCAAGACCTGTACAGATCGTTACCTTCTCTTCGCTTACCTGGATTCAAGGAGAATCAGGTTCTCCTTTGGCTCGGATGTAACACGGCTGCACCTCCAAAGTTCATTTGAAATTGCAGAAAGAGTGGTGTTTCTTTCTGCATTCCTCTCTTGTCAGCTCTTTCTCTCATAGAGAGTGCTAAACAAGACTCCTTGATAACGATCTTAAGTGTGTTCCCCTGCGTTTTCATATTCATACTCATGCGCATGTTTGCTTCAGTGTTGCTTTTATATCTTCGTGCATGCATTTGCGCACACACTAGCCATCGTGTATTTTAGTTTTATGTAACTCTGGGTTCTATACACAAGATAAATTTAGTTTTCAAAAGACCATTCACAGAGTGGACGGTTGAGTTTTTAATAACTGTTACAGTTATTTGCGATTATGCAAGTTTTATTGCACTGAGACATTCTAGTTGTTTGTTCTGTATATACCTTCTCGCATATCACTTCCTGAGCGACATAGAAAACTAATTTATATTCATCTTCTACCCTTGGCAAATATATGTGAGTTGCACGTACTTATGCTCGCTGCCGGAATATCAGTAGTCTCCGGGATTTTGAGTAAATTTTTGTTCACCTGATTACTTTTTAGTTTTCTGTAAAAGAATACTGTTGAGGCGGCTCCATCTGTCCGTACGCACTTTTTCTGTCCGCCCTCAGATCTTAAAAACTGCTGTCGCTAGACGGCTGCAAATTGGTATGTTGATCATCCACCCTCCAAATCATCAAACGTACCAAATTGCAGCCCTGTAGCCTCAGTAGTTTTTATTTTATCTAAGGTTAAAGCTAGCCATGATCGTGCGTCTAGCACCGCTATGGGTGACAGCCGCTGACGCATTTTCACTTGACCGCATCTGGGGAGCAGCTGAGCGTTGCCCGGTCGTGGTTGACAGTTTCATACTGCAGCACATCGAGAGTGTCATACAGATTATACGCTGTACCGAAAACTCGATTGCGCCGAAGAGACTTCAGCGCATACTTTACTTGTTTTTTTCTCTTTTGTGCTTACCCACAATTTAGTATAAGCATCTTGGTGATACTGATTCTGTTTCAAAAGGGATCGGAGGAATTTTAACGATACTTGCATTTCTACTGAATTTCCTATTATGTTTACTGAGGATATATTGAGTATGATTGTTTTACAGCATCTAGCAGTTTTTGCATTTGCATAAATTTCAGAGAAAGAGACATGTGAGCAACAAGTATTGCTGATTTTCGTTTTTGAAGATTGGCTGAACAGAAATATGTGCTTTCTCTCTCTCTCTCTCTCTCTCTCTCTCTCTCTCTGTGTTTTAATATCGTATTTATTTTGCAACTTCTAGCACAGTAACTGCAGCATACTTTCATAATATTCTTCGTAATTTTTTTATGGCAAAAGTTTTAATAAACACTTTATTTTGCGGTCTCGATAAAAGTGCAAATCTCTTACATTTCTTCACGAATACACTAACAAACAAACATGGGCGCGCGAGCTCGCCAGCATAACTCGTGAACTGCTCTCGATGCGCAGTAAGTTTTTTGGTTAGGTAAATGAATGGTGAAACGAAATAATAGAGCAGATACACAGTGACTTTGGTTGAAACACTAAATAATAGTGATGATTTGTTTTTTACATTCATCAGATGTTATAATTTTGTTAAATATTTTGATGATAAGAATTGTAATATTTAAAACAGTAAATTATCCCCCATTTTATAGAACCAATCAGGCAATCGGTCAAATACAACCCAGATGAGTAGTCAAGTTAGTTAGTTATAAATGATTTGTTTAACCAGACCTCTGAACCCTTTTAGGGTTCTTCTCGGGCTGGAAGAGTAAGTACATAGTAAGTTTCGGTATATGATGGAATTTCTTTTATCTCCAGATTGTGTTGGCGCTGCGCTTGCACACACAAACACAAATACATATATATTATACAAATATACAAATAGACAGATAGATAGATAGGTAGATGGAGGGGTGTATATAATAGCGTAACACATTCAGGTAATAAATAAATTGTTTATCGAACGAAATAGAGAGAGTAATGAGGTTGTATAAATTGAGTACACAGTTTCATAATAATGTATGTTCTCGTCTCAAGCGCTATTGCTCTTTGATGCTTTGGTGAAGAAAATTATTTTTGATGTATGTCAGTACAGAAATAATTTGGATAGGCCAAAAATAATCTAATAATAGATGTAGCATCGATCTTGGTGTTTTCAGTTGTGTTTGTATGTCAAATGTTATTGTGAAAAGAATGGATTGCTTTTTGCATTACACTTCTGATAAGCCATCAGTCATTTTTAAATTAAATAATATCACCCGACAAAGTCTACCTAGTCAACGTAAACTTTATAACGAGGTAATGAAAGGAAGGGATTTTAATTGGACGTATGTACTGTATATTCTGACTTTGCATTTTAGTCCAGGGCCCAGTGGTCCAAATTTCATTTACGTTCCAACCACTTTGATAGACTAACTCTAAGTACACCATTTGAGACCGGTAGTAAGATTACAAGTGTGTGTTAGGTTAGAAAAATATTTACTTTTGTAAAGAATATGCTTTGTTGATTTCTCCAGGCAATTTTGACTTACTTTCATGATTAAGTCAGTTGTTCCAACTCACATATAAATAAAATTCATACCAAAATGACCCTGGGTAAGCATACTATAAGATTAGTTAACTCAAAACCTTTGATTTAAACTTTGCTTTGACTTATATGGGTCTAAAATTCAAAGTTTGTTGAAAAAATGTTTTTGAAAATTTTAACTGTTAGATATAACGTGCTGTATTTAATTCAGTTATCATGATGTCATGAGAATAGTGATAAAAAAAATTCCCTTTTGTTCCTGCTTGACTTGTTAAAAAATATTAATGCATAAACCTGTTTGCGGACTGTTCAGAGAACATAATATACTCTTACTCCCTATTTCATCCAATCTAAGCATCATCCATAAAAAATCGGAAACTAAGTTTTGCTTGTCTTGCATAAGCTAAAGGGTAACCTGACTCAAGAATATTGTTTGTTCATTATCACCAAGCTGAAATAAGAACATTTATATGAATGTTTTCAATTTTTAATCGCCTGTTGCATGTTGTAAATACAATCACATAGTCATTATTAGGCGAATTTAAACACAAAAAACAAAATAGTGAAACATACTCATATGAAAAATGATATTTTTCAAGAAATACAGTGGAATATGAATTAGATAAATACCAAAATACTCATGTTTAATAAGTCACAAAAAGCTGCAAAATACATTTTAACCTATCAGCATGTCAATCATAAAAAATGGGAAACTAAGTTTTGCTGAGCTTGCATAATGTAAGCTAAAGAGCAACCTGAGTCAAGAATAATGTTTCTTCATTATCACCAATAAATCTAAAATAAGAACATTTATGTTATATGCATGTCTTTAATTTGATGTCACCGTTATTGCATATTGCTAATAAAATCACATTATCATTCATAGGCAAATTTAAACATTAAAAACAAGATAATGAAACATACCCATATAAAAACTAAATTTTCAAGGTATGCAGTAAAATATGAAAGAGATAAATATCAAAATACTTATGATTAATATCTCATAAAAATTTTGAAAATACGTTTGAACCTATCAGCATGTCAGTCATATGAAATGATGAGCATCTTTCTTGAAAGTATGTACAAACTCAACAACACTTCATCATTGACATGGTTGTTAATATGAATTATATTATAAAAAAGTATTGTTTAATTTGTGTTTGCCAATAAAACACTATTGTCATTTATGGCATCATCCTCGGCTAGCGCGCTGTTGGCCCAGCGTTCGACTCTCCGACCGGCCAATGAAGAGTTAGAGGAATTTATTTCCGGTGATAGAAATTCATTTCTCGTCATACTGTGGTTCGGATTCCACAATAAGCTGTAGGTCCCGTTGCTAGGTAACCAGTTGGTTCTTAGCCACGTAAAATAAATCTAATCCTTCGGGCCAGCCCTAGGAGAGCTGTTAACCAGCTCAGTGGTCTGGTTAAACTAAGATATACTTTCTTCCACATCATCGTCAGTATCATCCAAGTCGGCAGCAGGGTTGTGAGGGTTGCTGCATTCTGCTCTACAGCCACAGGAAAATAAACAAGGAATTCGGTGCATTTCCTTGTTTTGCATCCACACTTTAACAACTCATTACAAGCAGATGGCATGGATTCTGTTGTCATGAGAATTGGGACTACTGTAGCTCACCGGTTTCCGGTTTTTTCCAGCCAGAAGTTTCCGGTGAAGTAACAGTTGGCAAAGGCTCTGAGGCTTTCACCCAGATCAATAGTTGGTGCTGGCACTTTTTAAGATGCATTGTGAGAGCAACATGTGTTGGTGGTAACTTATCCAAGCTTCCTACGCAATGGAACATGTCGGCTCGAAGGTCATCCACTGAAGTTAGTGATTTTTTGGGGTCATACACTTTTAAGACAAACTTTTCTGCGTCATGCAGAGCCCCTTCAGACATATCAGTGAATGTACTTAACATGTCTGGATGCCTGATATAAGTGGCCCAAGTTGATTTCTTGCCATGTCCACCCAGTTGGCTGGTTGTATCACAACCTGTGATTGCATGATATGCTGGTAAATTTTTGATAATGTTGTTAGGGAGATATGTCCCAATATCATGCACAGGGGATATACCTAGGTTTTTGGCAGTGCCCACAGCCATCCACACCTATGTTGTCTGGTGATAAGTAAGGAGAACTAGCACATCTGTATCACGACATTAAACAATAATACGTTTAAAGTCATTCTTGGTGGCATCAGTTGCATGAAACACTAACCTGGTGTCAGCTTCTTCATGAGATTTAAGATGTGCCATACACTTTCCAGATGAAGGAAAAACAAGTTCAGAGTTTTCAAATCCTCTTGCAACAACAAGTTCTTGCTCAAGAGGCAATGAATAAGATTCAACGTATTATCTGAGAGGTTAATGAAATTTTGAAAGGAGTTTGGTAATTGAACATTTCTTTCTTGAATCTATCACTCGTCTGATTTTTCTGCTAACATTGGCACGACATGCCCTGTTCCAGCTTTGATGGAATTTGTCCGATATGTATCAAATATAATATCCACTCGTTTACATGTCTCTGAAAAAAAACAAATACAGTTTTGCAATATACATCTGCTAAGTCACCAAATGTGGCAGCTCTTGTGGGTTTGCCCAATGACCGAAGAAGTGCCATTGCATCGGCAAGCACACAAGTGGTATCATAACTTCTAGGCAGCTCCTTCACTTCGTGGCCGCTGCTAAGTATGTTTAAAAGGGGGAACTTGATCGGCCCTTCTCATGTTTCTATCGAGTGTTGCAAGTGATGTAGGCACTGGGGCTAACTCATGTTTCACAATAGTTGATATGTTGATATCTCTGCCACTGGCTGAGGCACTCAGGAGTCTTTTGAAAATATCTTTGTCTATTTTAGCAGTGGTTGCTTTTCCACATTTATTGGTCACATCAACTTTATGAAGATTTGCAAAAGTTTTTGATTTGTTCTTTGTTATTGGGGCACGGAACATTTGCGTGGCATTTGGTTGAAGGCGGTCTTGCATAAATCTTATCAGTAATTGTTTGCCCCTTTCTTAAGCGGTTAATAGATCCTCTGGACATCAGGAGGTACAATGTCATTGCTAGAAATACACATCAGGTCTATACAGTTTCTTGCAAAAGGACTGAACTTTTAGAGCTGCTCTTCTAGCTTACAAACATTCCCATATAACATTATATATGAGTAAGCATATTTGTTACCGCTAAGCCGTCTAGTATGGGCTGTCCAGTATATAAGGTGAAGTTATTGTCTACACGTAAATGGTGTACTAGAAGTTAAGCACAAAATATTCAACAGAAATAAACAAACCAAATAGTATAAGTCACTTGAAATATACCAGAAAAAAAACAAATAATAAAGTCAGTAGTCCACTGATTACTTTGAAAAGCACATTTGAATCTTAGAGTCTGAAAAATAATCAAAATTAAAATAATTTGATAAATATAATGATAATAAGTGAATGTAAAAAGATTTTGTACCATAGATTATATAAAAGTGAAATAAATTAAAGAATCATCTGTGAAGTTTTACGATAAGAGGGGCGAGTAAGTCCTTTGCCCTCTAAACCACGTAGATCTTTCAATGGAATCTGTTTGAAAAATATGCGCTAAGTTCTTCCATTTATCAGTAATTTTTTACTGAATATTCTAAAATTCATTCATATCGCCATAACAAAGTTGTATCCAGTTATCATGGCTATTTGGTACCGATTACCAAAAAGAACTACAGGCAAATACAAAGGGGCTGCCAAACAGTGAAAAAAAGTACATTATCTTGATAATGATTAAATAAATGGATGGATAAATTAATTAAAAATTATTAGGTAAAAGAAAGACAAATAAGAAATTAGACAGATAAGGAAATAAGCGTTGAAAATCCCGATAACAAACAAAGACCTATTTCATCAGCCGCAAGAACGTTGTTGTTTTCAACCGCGGAAGAACTTGAAGTAGCTGTTCTTGAATCCCGAATTGTGAAGCCTTACACACACACAGAAGCCTACTACCGGTATAGTGTGATGTGCGAAGGTTCCCTCTAATATTCTATGGAGTTTCAGCCTTACACAAGTTAGCTGGAACCAACTCTGAATGTAGGCTACTTTTCCTATCTTGGCCTCTGGACTATTTACCTTAACATCGGAAGGATTAATCTTCACAATCACCGTCAAGCACAGCGTTTAAAAGTGATATCATGTTATTCATCAGTTACGTGAATCATTTATGTATGGCACATATATAAATTAGGTAGGTTTTTGTTTACCCCTTATGGAGAGTGATTCATCATTCCTAAATACGGCATGCTGAGGTGAAATGTTTGCGAGTATATGTGGCGTAAGGAGACCTGAAAGGGAGAGAGATTTGGAAATACGCAGAAGTGGTTAAAAGGTTATAGAAGGTGAAGTAATGGATCACCGTATGGAACTGGATAGGTCATTTGGAAGCAGTAGAGGTTGATAGGCTATTGAAATGAGTCAGCATTTTGAGACTGAGGAAGGAATATGAATAGAAAGTGCTGGAGAAGTGAATAGTAATAGGTAAATGAAAGAGAGGACATCAATATCCAGGACTCATGGCGGTGCGTGCAGGGTAGATTGAAAAGAAAGTTCGACGCTTTGCTGATAGGCCTTCTCTGTAGGTATATGTAGCTGCAAAGTTGGTCATAGTATTCTGCGCGAGGGGTTCACTCACGATTCCTCTTGCAGTGATCCTTGTGTTTTTATGGAGTTACCCTCTTTAGGGTGAACGTCTTAATGTAGGAGTATACAAACAAACAAACAAACACACACACACACACACACACACACACACACACATATATATGGGTAGTTTACATATCCTAGGGACGCCCCTGCAGCTCATTAACAATGACTCCAAATGAAAAATTGCATATAACAAATTCTGTTCAGCGGGCCCGATTCTACCCTAAAAGTAACTTACTTGACCATTTTGCTTCATATACCCGAACGACAATTTTTTCAGCAGTGTAAGTTTTTCTAAGTACCGAGTTGACATGTACGGTGTCACGGAGCAGCGCTCTCCCGTAGTTAGTCAGATGGCCGAAGCGCGGCGCTTCTCTCAACCCACAGTTCCGAAGGCTGCCGCCGCACGGCGCCCCGGCCGTACTGCGGGAAATTTAATTCTGTCCAATCGTATGTCAGGCTGACCCAGGTCTTACCCTAGGGCTTACGAATTAAATACTTCGAACCAATCATAATGTGTTCTATCGATATCATTCATAGGCTTAGGCCAACACCAGAACCATGCTTCCTTTCTTTCTCGAACCGCCGCGATGGAAAGTCACGACTTAATTTTGTTCCCGAAGATCGAATCCGTCGAAGAATTCACTTCCATCGCGGACCTCTATCTTGGCCAAGTCCTCGCATTCATTAGCAACTCCAAGGAATTCACGAGGTGGCTCTACCAGGAAGGTCTGTTAGGAGACTACTCCGGAATGTGTTGTGAATGTAATATCGGAAACCGCCGATTTCTTAAAGATGGTGTGCACCCAGCTACTGGACAGCCAGTTTACACTTGGCGGTGCGTGAACCGCCGTTGCAGAAAAAAGGTATCAGTACGGCACATGTCCTTCTTTGAAAAGTCTAGAATGTCTCTGCAGACAATAATTGCGCTTGTGTTTGCGTTCGACAAGAGAGTGCCACAATATGTGTTGCGAACATTTGTTGTCCCGCTATCTCCGCACACCACCGTGGACTGGTACAACTTCTGCAGAGACGTTTGCTGCGAAATACTGCTGGCTGACAACAAAAAAATTGGTGGCCCCGGTCATGTTGTTGAGATTGACGAGAGCAAATTTGGGAAACGTAAGCACAACGGTGGCCGTAAGGTGGACGGAGCTTGGATGTTCGGCGGCATTGACCGACAGACGCGTGAAACGTTTTTCAAAGTGGTTCCGGACCGCTCAGCTGAAACTCTGCTCCCGGTGTTGCTGGACAACGTGCTTCCAGAAACCACAATCATCTCTGATTGCTGGAAGGCGTACAGCAAGGTCCAGGACCATTTTTTCGCGCACAGCACCGTGAACCACAGTGTGAACTTTGTAAATCCTGATGACCCGAGTGTACACATGAACACCATAGAGTCGCAGTGGCGCGTTCTCAAACGGAGAGCGCTACCAAGACACGGTACGCAGAAACCACTTTATCAAAGTTACTTTTCTACGCATTGCGTCCAGAAGCGATACCTAGAAGGTGTTCCGTGTCCATTTCGGGCCTTCTTGGATTTAGTTAAGCGTGCCTATCCGCTCAAGAGCCGCCCGACATCCCCTATCTCGGATTTCCTTTCCCAACCATCTGCAATAAGACCGGGACCGAGCAATTCTCCCCCACCTCTTAGGCAGCCAGCAGTTGCAAAGAAGCCAAGGACAGTAGGACCTGCGGAGCCGATACTGCTACCTACGTGGTCAGACAGCAGCGACTTTGAATAAGGTAAGCACACAGATTACCCCCGTTTTTACATTTGTTTTGCTGCTAGGTTAGGTAGGGTTTTGGAACTTACCCTAGTGTGCAGTTGTTTTTTGTAACCTGTGGCTACAGTGAATACAGATATTACCGCTTGCCAGAACATACGTGCCGGCCAAGAATCATTAAAAATGCGGATAAGGCGCGCAGCTGCTGTCCATACGCCAAACTGAGACCAGATATGTTAAAAATCACCGTTACAAAATTTGTGCCTGTTCTAATGTAGGTAGGGAGGTAGGGAATAGCCTAACCGAGGTTTTCTTATGTAGGCTACAGGTAGCCTAGGCTAGAGTTTTCCGTCCGCCCTGATGTAGGTTGGTAGGGTCAGCCTCACACATGCAGTGTAGTGGGTCAGCCTCACGAACGTAGATTAGCGGGTCAGCATCACTTTGGCGGGGCAGCCTCACAGTAGTAGCCTAGCGGGACAACCTTTTGTATGCAGACTGGAGGGTCGGAAAATAGCGCACACTGTACGTTTCGGCAAGTAGGAAACCCGACTTTCGCTTCTGTAGTTTAGCGGGTCAGCCTTATGTTCGTAGCCTAGCGGGACAACCTTTGTATGCAGACTAGCGGGTCGGAAAATAGCAAACACTGCACGTTTCGGGCAAGTAGGAAACCCGACTTTCGCTACTGTAGTTTAGCGGGTCATCATTATGTTTGTTGATTAGCGGGACAAAAGTTTGTATGCAGACTAGCGGGTCATCCTTAGGTTTGTTGTTTAGCGGGACAAAAGTTTGTATGCAGACTAGCGGGTCATCCTCAGGTTTGTTGATTAGCGGGACAAAAGTTTGTATGCAGACTAGCGGGTCAGAAACTAGCGAATTCCTTACGTTGCGGCCGCCAAAAAACCCACCTTTTGCTTCTCCCCACCCAAAACCCCGGTTCCCAAAACTATCCCCATTACCGTTTTTATTAACTTTTCTTTTGCTATTCCACTGGGAAACAACACCAAAAACACGCTTTTCATTACCGACATGAAGCAAATCGGGAGCTATTAAAAAATAGCGCGTTTTCGGTAGCGGTTTCCGGCGCCAAAAGTATGGTCCCGCGGACATTCAGCGGCTCCCATATATATATATATATATATATATATATATATATATATATATATATATATATATATATATATATATATATATATATATATATATATATATATATATATACATAGATATATATATATGTAATTCGATTTGCATAACGAACGACAGAAGGTGAATTAAGAGCTATGTGTTTATTATGATAAATTCTGCACAGTGCTTTATTAAGAATTTAAGTCATTCTGCGTGTGTGTATATTGCTTATTTATTTGATTGCCTTAATCAGGTGCCTATATAATACTGCTTACAAAATGGGGAAGAAACAGACTGAGATCAACCTTTAGACCTCTGGTGTTCTTGAACGCTCCTGGTATTGTAGTAAAAAAGGGATTAAGGAATGGAATAATTTTTGTTCTAAGTACACCACATTATTTGTATCTTCCGCAAACAAAAAAGAAATACTCTAACATTTCCCCGCTCCTGTATTTTTACTCCAGTGCCCTAGCCATTTTCAGTTTTTACTTTTATGGAGGTTGAAAAAATGTTCTGATGTTATTTTGTTGTTCGTTTTACGTTTGTAATCCCAACACGATCTGACACCAGCTTCTAAATTTTTTTCTTTTAATTCGTTGTTCTATTTTATCGTCATCCTGTGATTACCTTGCGTTAGAAATAATTATTCTTTGATCTCTACGTTTTTACATGACGACTCGCTTATTGTTCAGTGCACTTCACGATGTCAAATACAACGACTAAAATCATATCAGTATAAGAAAACTATCGCTGTTGAAATATATTTTTAATTTGTTCCGATGACAGGTAATCTGGTGTAGAGCTTTGGACACGTAGGAATATATATTCCTGTTTCTCAACTCCTAATTGCAGTGACCCAAGAGCAAGTATGAAGACTTCACTGATGTTAGATCAATATGCGCTGCCGTTAATTTAAAAGCTTGAATTTTTTTTTTTTTTTTTTTTTTTTTTTAGCGAAGACCCGTGGGCGGGCAACTTAATCCTCTGCTTTAGCCCCGGCCAGATGAACAATGAAAATGAAAAGAAAGGAAGAACGTGAGGTTTTGCCACGTTTGCTGTAAAAGTGTATTCGTATGCATGTGTGCAGGTAATCGCCCGACAATTACCTTGTAACATAGATAGAAAGTCAATATTGGAGAACCATTTGTATTCGAGCATCGCAGGATATGGTCACCACAATGTTTCGCCCATTATGTGGCCTTTATATTGCATCCTCTTGTTTACTACTGTACATTAATAGATATGTTTCAGTCGAGTGAAGTAGTACTTCATGAAACTGATGTGTAGTAATTTATAAACGGCCATTATAATTGCAATGAAATATTGGATAGACTGTACATCTATTTTGTTGCAGAATAATTCCTAGATTAATTACGACGACAAAAACCGGTTCCCCGAAAATATGAATGTTTCTGCAACAGGGTATCATCCAGAATGAAGTTCGCATCACTCATTCGAAATATATTGACATATATATTCTCTCTGTCTCTCATAATTGATTACTTTTTCATTATTCATGGTCTTTTCAAAGCGCAGTCCTTGATTTATTGTAGAGTTTGTAAAGGCCTCGTCCATAAAATGAATTAATCTATAGTACTGTACTTTCGGTTGTGATTGTACTGTAAATTTAGCTGTAATGGAAAAGTATTTTTTTCGAGTTCGAGGTGGAAATCACGACACACAACGCACAGGAGACCTTTGAGACCGATTAAAAGTTTTAATCATCGAAGTGGATCGTTGGTTACAATTTGTAGGTGACAGAGTGACTGATTTGCTGTGAAGGTTGATGAGAAGTCAGAGAAATTGGCATAAATAGGACCACGATAGTAAATGGAAACCAGGAAGACTGAGCAGTGAATGTTGAAGTGAACAGTGGAAAAATGGAGGCTTATGATTAATATACGTTTTTTGGGAATAAGTATGACAGCTGATGGTTGATGAGAAAAGTGTTACAAGATAGACGAATGAAGGAAGGCAGCCAGGTGTGTGCATAAGATTCAGAAGAGACCTGGTGTGTTTATATATAGAGGCCAACTCTCCTTTGCAGAAGTGAAGTGTGGAGATTTAATGTATATGAGAGAAAAAAAGGTCGAATCTGTTTAAAGAAAGGAAGTTACTTAATATCTAGGAAGCGCGGTAGTGCATGCAAGGTAGTTAATGTAGCAGCGTGAAAGGGGTTATATATGCTGCTGATGACCTTCCTCTGGATGCGTAAGAAGTGCGTTAATGGTGCACAAGTTTTCTGAACATCGGTTTCATTCACAACATGCCAGTAAAAGTATATACGAGGGTAAGTCAAAAAGTTCCAGGAAAAATTCAATATACTCTTTATTTAAGGAAATTCAAACATCATTTTTCTACATATCTACCATCTAACTCTATACGCTTTTCAAGGCGCTGTTTCCACCTCTGCAACCCTTCTTTGTAGAAATTTGGGGCCTTTCTATTAAACCATGTTGAAACTGCATGTTTAGCAGCATCCAAAGATTCAAACCGGACTCCTCTTAAGTGTTCCTTGAGTTTTGGGAACAGGAAAAAATCTGAAGGAGCAAGATCAGGACTATAAGGAGGATGTGGAAGAGTTTCCCACCTAAATTTCCGTAGGGCTTCTCTTGCAACCCTTGATGAATGTGCTGGAGCGTTATCATGATGGAACAAAATTCTGCGGTGCAACTTTCCTCGACGTTTTTTAGCCAATGCAGTCTTCAGTTTTTGCAAAACACCTTTGTAGTAGTTCCCGGTGATTGTTTTTTGTCCTTCAAGGAAATCAATCAAAATCACTCCTTTGGAGCCCCAAAGCACTGTTGCCATAACCTTCTGGCCAGATCTCGCCACTTTGAACTTCACTGGTGCAGCTGAACCTCTTGGTAACCATTGCTTTGATTGAATTTTACTTTCTGGGTCATATTGATGGATCCAAGTTTCATCTCCAGTAACAATCCGGTCAAAAACTCTGATTCATTTGATTCAATCTTCGTTAAAACTGCAAGAGAAAGTTCAGCTCTTTGATGCAGTTGGTCTTCGCGCAACGCTTTTGGGACCCAACGTGCTGAAAGTTTACTCAAACCAAGATTTTCATTTAAAATTGAAAATGCGGAACCATGGGAGATCCCAGTTTCATTAGCTATCATATCGATAGTAATCCGACGATCTTCATCCACTAGATTCTGCACCAAAGCCACAATTCTTTCATTTTTTGCAGTCGATGGTCTTCCCTCTCTTGGGTTGTCTTTGAGGTCCTCCCGACCATCCTTAAATCGCTTTATCCAATCATAAACAACTGATTTAGATGGAGAAGAATCTCCATAAACTTGTTGCAAAGCTTCAATAATTTTTCCTGGTTTCCAATCAAGCTTGGTCAGGAACTTGATGTTAGCTCTCATCTCAAAATTTTTATTTTCCATGGGTTCAAGAAGTTATTTTTCTGAAGCAGATGTTAACACCACGGTAGCAAGAGGATGGCTGAGGTAACAAGTCTATATGATCACTACATCACAGATAATTGTTTACCAAGTATTTGGGTTGTTTCATTCCTTGTAAATACATCATTCAACAATTTTTCCTGGAACTTTTTGACTTACCCTCGTATATACATATATATATATATATATATATATATATATATATATATATATATATATATATATATATATATATATATATATATATATATATATATATATATATATAATATAAGTATATATATATATATATATATATATATATGTGTGTGTGTGTGTGTGTGTGTGTGTGTGTGTGTGTGTGTGTGTGTATATAGTAAAACACTTCGCTAATGGTAAATGGTATTATTGCGAGACGCGTCGGACAAATGCATTCTTATGAAATCTCGTAAATTGCTATTTATGTATGTTTAGGTTAGTTTTAATACTGAATTTTAGTGGAATCGGACGTGATACGCATTTTTTCCGAGTTATTTCGGTTGCATTTTATTTATGCATATTATATTGGTCTATTTTATTTAAGAATGCAGATACAAGTCTTTAGCTAATGCTAAATAAAGAGTGAAAGTAAATCATTTCTCCCTTCAGGTATCTGTGTTGTATTTCAGCTTTGAAAGCCGTTTTGGGGCATTGCAATTTCATTGTCTGAATGAGGTCTAAAAGGTTTTTCAGTTCAGTAGCATTTTGCGTTTGTAAATAAGGAACATAAATTTCCCCTTCCTTTCTTTCTGAAGACAGGTTACATAAATAATATTGTACATTTTAAATGACTCTTCTCGTGTGGAAAGTAATTCTCCACTTCTTTTCTTGTTCCAATTCCACACGATTTCTGTGACATAAGCTACCCCCCAGGGATCTCTCTCTCTCTCTCTCTCTCTCTCTCTCTCTCTCTCTCTCTCTCTCTCTCTCTCTCTCTGTGTGGTTTTAGCATGGTTATATATGATTCGTGCTTTTGTATTTTTGTCCATTGCGCAATAGTGATGAGGAGTGTTTATTGCCCACTTCTGTTGACTACTGCAAAATGGAATTTACGAACCGCCTTTCTTTTATTTCGAATCTCAGCCTTTTACCAACTCTGCTGTGCTCTTACTGCAATGTTTTCATTTTCCATTTGTAATTATTACTAACTAGCGCCCCCTTGCATACAGTAATTCATATTCTGACAAAATATGTAAACTGTGTGTTGTGCGTTATTTACAAATGGTTATGAAACGCACTTGAGATTCAAAAGTACTGGTAATAAAATTTGTTTTTTGTTAGCAATTTCATTTTTATCCTGAAGCTCGATTATGCCATAGTGTTTACAAATAACATAAATGATAACGTAATCATTATACTTGCTAAGTCCATTCTTAATATTATATATTTTTTTCAGTTAGTCTTACACTTTTCAATTATTTTATCTTCTTTTAATGGATTCCTTCAGTTTATTTTGTCGTTTTCGGTATGAAACTTGCTTTGAGATGCATCATCATATTTTATACATTATTTCAGTGATATATCTCTGTTAACACTATTTCTGTAATATATATTCTGTTAAGACTACATCAGTAATATACTGTATATTCTAGTAAGACTGTTCAGTAATATGTATTCTAAGAAGACTGTTTCGTAATACATATCTTCTATTAAGTCCATTTCAGTTATACATATTCTATTGAGACTATTCACAAAATAAAATCTTAACACGTGTTACAGAATGGGGAAGACCTTCAGGGCTAAAAGTGGTTGAAAGCAGAGCTTGTTCAAACTTAACAGTATATGTTAATTCAAACAGAAAAACTCAAGAACCAGCTGTTCAGTTACACGAAGTTTCTAGGAAATACATCAATAATCAGAATGCTGGGAATAAATATTGGGAGATCCATTTGTAATTTATGTTTCGCATTAACCCAGAGTGTCCAACGTTTCCATTTAGGCAACACTGCAAAATCACTAGCAGTGATGAAATGGTAATACAATTCGTATTGTATGTTATATATTTTTGAAGAAGAAGCATTCGCAGAGTATATGAAGAAAAATTAATGAAATACAGAATTGGTTATATTGAAACATAATGTTTATTTGGAGTTACTAATTTCCCGAAAATTTATGGAAAATGTAAAGTAATAAATATATTCTAAATTACACAATATTTACCTTTTTTTTTTTTTACTTATAGTCCATTATACATCTACTATTATACCTGACATGGTAATAGTGTTACCATTAATCAAGGAAACCTGCCAAGTTACAGGGAAGTCATGTTCCCGAACGTTGGACAAATTTCAGTATTTGGTAATATGCGGATGAAGTTTATGCGAAGAGTATAAAATTCATCGTACGGCTGGAAACCATAACCTGCTTTTGCAGTTTACTACACGTTAATACTGTAAATGCCATCACTGCTCTATAAAACATTTTATCTCGTTCCTCTGTTAGTCCTATGAAGTCTCCATTTATATGTGCTTTGGCACCAGTTCCATTTCCCTATCTCTTTCTTATTACTGAAGTATACTCGTTGTATTGGCACTTTCCGTTCGAATTCATACACTCATGGTCGTATATCACCGTGTTACTGCTAATTCCTTTTCCTCTTACATTTCCTGCGTTTTCTAGAATTCTTTTCCTTAGAATGTTAATTATTTTCGCTAGTCATTGTTCTCCCTATGAGATGAAGCAAGTGTTCAGCATAAAAGAAAAATCTGTCGACAGTCATAAGGTCAATTTGGTGTTTTCCTCGTAATTTGTATCGACGCTTGTTCATTATTCTCACGGTAGTGGTGAATATATAAAAACCGTCCGATCATGTCATGATTAGCGAACCCAACATCTCCATGTCACGAACAACGAACCCAATGATCCCCATGTAAAGAATGGCCAACCCTTCACGGTCCGAACTCCAATTCCACATGAGGGCTAGTACTAAACACGACGAAACAGTGATTCATCTACACTGTTTCGCCGTATTTGTACTAGCCCCTGTGGGGCCAAATGTATTTCGCCTTGTGTAGCACTAACCCTTGAAGGATCAAATGTCTGGTACTGAAGTGTTCATGTCTAGAACAGCGAACCTGATTATTCCCATGTAAAGAATAACGAACCCAATAATCTTCTTGTAAAGAATAGCTTACCCTGCTGCGAGTAGGTTCGCTAATCTTGACATGATGCAAATTGTCAACGTAAATGTAACGCTTTCTTTCCTGTTCACAAAGTTGTTTCCTAGATTTTTTTTTTATTATACATTATTATACAGTCAGTCTGCGCTGTAGCGAAATATATCTATGGGAATTGTTGGTCTTATGTATAGTCCTGCAGCTTCTTTTTCTCTTCACTATCTAATGGATGAAGAAACTGTTTTAGAAATAGAAGAAAAATAATTAAATCTTTAGAAAAAAGAAAAAAATATTGAAATCTAAGATTATTTAATCTAATGCAGCTACTACAGTGAGAAATGTATGAAGTTGAAAGACCTAAAAGTATTCTTGCTTTAACAACAATAGATTATTTTAAGCACTACATTAAAGCTGTAAATACATTTGGCTTTATTACTCTTAGTTTCGCAGTTGCATTGTACCTGGTATCCATTAGAAAACTGTGAAATCGATAATCAAGTGGTACATTTAAAAACTTTAGAAACTGAATAATAAATAATGAAAAATCTCAAACGAAATTAAATGCACGGTGGTGCATTTCCAATTCGATTTCAGTATCTTTTCAGCTCGTTCTTCCTATGAGAAAGGTTGAAGAACCTTTGCTGAGAAACGACGAAGAGGAAGTTTTCACCATTTTTTCCTGAATGAAAGCTCTCCCATTTCCACTCGGCCTCGGCAAGACCTGTACAGATCGTTACCTTCTCTTCGCTTACCTGGATTCAAGGAGAATCAGGTTCTCCTTTGGCTCGGATGTAACACGGCTGCACCTCCAAAGTTCATTTGAAATTGCAGAAAGAGTGGTGTTTCTTTCTGCATTCCTCTCTTGTCAGCTCTTTCTCTCATAGAGAGTGCTAAACAAGACTCCTTGATAACGATCTTAAGTGTGTTCCCCTGCGTTTTCATATTCATACTCGTGCGCATGTTTGCTTCAGTGTTGCTTTTATATCTTCGTGCATGCATTTGCGCACACACTAGCCATCGTGTATTTTAGTTTTATGTAACTCTGGGTTCTATACACAAGATAAATTTAGTTTTCAAAAGACCATTCACAGAGTGGACGGTTGAGTTTTTAATAACTGTTACAGTTATTTGCGATTATGCAAGTTTTATTGCACTGAGACATTCTAGTTGTTTGTTCTGTATATACCTTCTCGCATATCACTTCCTGAGCGACATAGAAAACTAATTTATATTCATCTTCTACCCTTGGCAAATATATGTGAGTTGCACGTACTTATGCTCGCTGCCGGAATATCAGTAGTCTCCGGGATTTTGAGTAAATTTTTGTTCACCTGATTACTTTTTAGTTTTCTGTAAAAGAATACTGTTGAGGCGGCTCCATCTGTCCGTACGCACTTTTTCTGTCCGCCCTCAGATCTTAAAAACTGCTGTCGCTAGACGGCTGCAAATTGGTATGTTGATCATCCACCCTCCAAATCATCAAACGTACCAAATTGCAGCCCTGTAGCCTCAGTAGTTTTTATTTTATCTAAGGTTAAAGCTAGCCATGATCGTGCGTCTAGCACCGCTATGGGTGACAGCCGCTGACGCATTTTCACTTGACCGCATCTGGGGAGCAGCTGAGCGTTGCCCGGTCGTGGTTGACAGTTTCATACTGCAGCACATCGAGAGTGTCATACAGATTATACGCTGTACCGAAAACTCGATTGCGCCGAAGAGACTTCAGCGCATACTTTACTTGTTTTTTCTCTTTGTGCTTACCCACAATTTAGTATAAGCATCTTGGTGATACTGATTCTGTTTCAAAAGGGATCGGAGGAATTTTAACGATACTTGCATTTCTACTGAATTTCCTATTATGTTTACTGAGGATATATTGAGTATGATTGTTTTACAGCATCTAGCAGTTTTTGCATTTGCATAAATTTCAGAGAAAGAGACATGTGAGCAACAAGTATTGCTGATTTTCGTTTTTGAAGATTGGCTGAACAGAAATATGTGCTTTCTCTCTCTCTCTCTCTCTCTCTCTCTCTCTCTCTCTCTCTCTCTCTCTCTCTCTCTCTCTCTCTCTCTCTCTGTGTTTTAATATCGTATTTATTTTGCAACTTCTAGCACAGTAACTGCAGCATACTTTCATAATATTCTTCGTAATTTTTTATGGCAAAAGTTTTAATAAACACTTTATTTTGCGGTCTCGATAAAAGTGCAAATCTCTTACATTTCTTCACGAATACACTAACAAACAAACATGGGCGCGCGAGCTCGCCAGCATAACTCGTGAACTGCTCTCGATGCGCAGTAAGTTTTTTGGTTAGGTAAATGAATGGTGAAACGAAATAATAGAGCAGATACACAGTGACTTTGGTTGAAACACTAAATAATAGTGATGATTTGTTTTTTACATTCATCAGATGTTATAATTTTGTTAAATATTTTGATGATAAGAATTGTAATATTTAAAACAGTAAATTATCCCCCATTTTATAGAACCAATCAGGCAATCGGTCAAATACAACCCAGATGAGTAGTCAAGTTAGTTAGTTATAAATGATTTGTTTAACCAGACCTCTGAACCCTTTTAGGGTTCTTCTCGGGCTGGAAGAGTAAGTACATAGTAAGTTTCGGTATATGATGGAATTTCTTTTATCTCCAGATTGTGTTGGCGCTGCGCTTGCACACACAAACACAAATACATATATATTATACAAATATACAAATAGACAGATAGATAGATAGGTAGATGGAGGGTGTATATAATAGCGTAACACATTCAGGTAATAAATAAATTGTTTATCGAACGAAATAGAGAGAGTAATGAGGTTGTATAAATTGAGTACACAGTTTCATAATAATGTATGTTCTCGTCTCAAGCGCTATTGCTCTTTGATGCTTTGGTGAAGAAAATTATTTTTGATGTATGTCAGTACAGAAATAATTTGGATAGGCCAAAAATAATCTAATAATAGATGTAGCATCGATCTTGGTGTTTTCAGTTGTGTTTGTATGTCAAATGTTATTGTGAAAAGAATGGATTGCTTTTGCATTACACTTCTGATAAGCCATCAGTCATTTTTTAAATTAAATAATATCACCCGACAAAGTCTACCTAGTCAACGTAAACTTTATAACGAGGTAATGAAAGGAAGGGATTTTAATTGGACGTATGTACTGTATATTCTGACTTTGCATTTTAGTCCAGGGCCCAGTGGTCCAAATTTCATTTTACGTTCCAACCACTTTGATAGACTAACTCTAAGTACACCATTTGAGACCGGTAGTAAGATTACAAGTGTGTGTTAGGTTAGAAAAATATTTACTTTTGTAAAGAATATGCTTTGTTGATTTCTCCAGGCAATTTTGACTTACTTTCATGATTAAGTCGGTTGTTCCAACTCACATATAAATAAAATTCATACCAAAATGACCCTGGGTAAGCATACTATAAGATTAGTTAACTCAAAACCTTTGATTTAAACTTTGCTTTGACTTATATGGGTCTAAAATTCAAAGTTTGTTGAAAAAATGTTTTTGAAAATTTTAACTGTTAGATATAACGTGCTGTATTTAATTCAGTTATCATGATGTCATGAGAATAGTGATAAAAAAAATTCCCTTTTGTTCCTGCTTGACTTGTTAAAAAATATTAATGCATAAACCTGTTTGCGGACTGTTCAGAGAACATAATATACTCTTACTCCCTATTTCATCCAATCTAAGCATCATCCATAAAAAATCGGAAACTAAGTTTTGCTTGTCTTGCATAAGCTAAAGGGTAACCTGACTCAAGAATATTGTTTGTTCATTATCACCAAGCTGAAATAAGAACATTTATATGAATGTTTTCAATTTTTAATCGCCTGTTGCATGTTGTAAATACAATCACATAGTCATTATTAGGCGAATTTAAACACAAAAAACAAAATAGTGAAACATACTCATATGAAAAAATGATATTTTTCAAGAAATACAGTGGAATATGAATTAGATAAATACCAAAATACTCATGTTTAATAAGTCACAAAAAGCTGCAAAATACATTTTAACCTATCAGCATGTCAATCATAAAAATGGGAAACTAAGTTTTGCTGAGCTTGCATAATGTAAGCTAAAGAGCAACCTGAGTCAAGAATAATGTTTCTTCATTATCACCAATAAATCTAAAATAAGAACATTTATGTTATATGCATGTCTTTAATTTGATGTCACCGTTATTGCATATTGCTAATAAAATCACATTATCATTCATAGGCAAATTTAAACATTAAAAACAAGATAATGAAACATACCCATATAAAAACTAAATTTTCAAGGTATGCAGTAAAATATGAAAGAGATAAATATCAAAATACTTATGATTAATATCTCGCAAAAATTTTGAAAAATACGTTTGAACCTATCAGCATGTCAGTCATATGAAATGATGAGCATCTTTCTTGAAAGTATGTACAAACTCAACAACACTTCATCATTGACATGGTTGTTAATATGAATTATATTATAAAAAGTATTGTTTAATTTGTGTTTGCCAATAAAACACTATTGTCATTTATGGCATCATCCTCGGCTAGCGCTGTTGGCCCAGCGTTCGACTCTCCGACCGGCCAATGAAGAGTTAGAGGAATTTATTTCCGGTGATAGAAATTCATTTCTCGTCATACTGTGGTTCGGATTCCACAATAAGCTGTAGGTCCGTTGCTAGGTAACCAGTTGGTTCTTAGCCACGTAAAATAAATCTAATCCTTCGGGCCAGCCCTAGGAGAGCTGTTAACCAGCTCAGTGGTCTGGTTAAACTAAGATATACTTTCTTCCACATCATCGTCAGTATCATCCAAGTCGGCAGCAGGGTTGTGAGGGTTGCTGCATTCTGCTCTACAGCCACAGGAAAATAAACAAGGAATTCGGTGCATTTCCTTGTTTTGCATCCACACTTTAACAACTCATTACAAGCAGATGGCATGGATTCTGTTGTCATGAGAATTGGGACTACTGTAGCTCACCGGTTTCCGGTTTTTTCCAGCCAGAAGTTTCCGGTGAAGTAACAGTTGGCAAAGGCTCTGAGGCTTTCACCCAGATCAATAGTTGGTGCTGGCACTTTTTAAGATGCATTGTGAGAGCAACATGTGTTGGTGGTAACTTATCCAAGCTTCCTACGCAATGGAACATGTCGGCTCGAAGGTCATCCACTGAAGTTAGTGATTTTTTGGGGTCATACACTTTTAAGACAAACTTTTCTGCGTCATGCAGAGCCCCTTCAGACATATCAGTGAATGTACTTAACATGTCTGGATGCCTGATATAAGTGGCCCAAGTTGATTTCTTGCCATGTCCACCCAGTTGGCTGGTTGTATCACAACCTGTGATTGCATGATATGCTGGTAAATTTTGATAATGTTGTTAGGGAGATATGTCCCAATATCATGCACAGGGATATACCTAGGTTTTTTGGCAGTGCCCACAGCCATCCACACCTATGTTGTCTGGTGATAAGTAAGGAGAACTAGCACATCTGTATCACGACATTAAACAATAATACGTTTAAAGTCATTCTTGGTGGCATCAGTTGCATGAAACACTAACCTGGTGTCAGCTTCTTCATGAGATTTAAGATGTGCCATACACTTTCCAGATGAAGGAAAACAAGTTCAGAGTTTTCAAATCCTCTTGCAACAACAAGTTCTTGCTCAAGAGGCAATGAATAAGATTCAACGTATTATCTGAGAGGTTAATGAAATTTTGAAAGGAGTTTGGTAATTGAACATTTCTTTCTTGAATCTATCACTCGTCTGATTTTTCTGCTAACATTGGCACGACATGCCCTGTTCCAGCTTTGATGGAATTTGTCCGATATGTATCAAATATAATATCCACTCGTTTACATGTCTCTGAAAAAAAAAAAAATACAGTTTTGCAATATACATCTGCTAAGTCACCAAATGTGGCAGCTCTTGTGGGTTTGCCCAATGACCGAAGAAGTGCCATTGCATCGGCAAGCACACAAGTGGTATCATAACTTCTAGGCAGCTCCTTCACTTCGTGGCCGCTGCTAAGTATGTTTAAAAGGGGGAACTTGATCGGCCCTTCTCATGTTTCTATCGAGTGTTGCAAGTGATGTAGGCACTGGGGCTAACTCATGTTTCACAATAGTTGATATGTTGATATCTCTGCCACTGGCTGAGGCACTCAGGAGTCTTTTGAAAATATCTTTGTCTATTTTAGCAGTGGTTGCTTTTCCACATTTATTGGTCACATCAACTTTATGAAGATTTGCAAAAGTTTTTGATTTGTTCTTTGTTATTGGGGCACGGAACATTTGCGTGGCATTTGGTTGAAGGCGGTCTTGCATAAATCTTATCAGTAATTGTTTGCCCCTTTCTTAAGCGGTTAATAGATCCCTCTGGACATCAGGAGGTACAATGTCATTGCTAGAAATACACATCAGGTCTATACAGTTTCTTGCAAAAGGACTGAACTTTTAGAGCTGCTCTTCTAGCTTACAAACATTCCCATATAACATTATATATGAGTAAGCATATTTGTTACCGCTAAGCCGTCTAGTATGGGCTGTCCAGTATATAAGGTGAAGTTATTGTCTACACGTAAATGGTGTACTAGAAGTTAAGCACAAAATATTCAACAGAAATAAACAAACCAAATAGTATAAGTCACTTGAAATATACCAGAAAAAAAACAAATAATAAAGTCAGTAGTCCACTGATTACTTTGAAAAGCACATTTGAATCTTAGAGTCTGAAAAATAATCAAAATTAAAATAATTTGATAAATATAATGATAATAAGTGAATGTAAAAAAGATTTTGTACCATAGATTATATAAAAGTGAAATAAATTAAAGAATCATCTGTGAAGTTTTACGATAAGAGGGGCGAGTAAGTCCTTTGCCCTCTAAACCACGTAGATCTTTCAATGGAATCTGTTTGAAAAATATGCGCTAAGTTCTTCCATTTATCAGTAATTTTTTACTGAATATTCTAAAATTCATTCATATCGCCATAACAAAGTTGTATCCAGTTATCATGGCTATTTGGTACCGATTACCAAAAAGAACTACAGGCAAATACAAAGGGCTGCCAAACAGTGAAAAAAAGTACATTATCTTGATAATGATTAAATAAATGGATGGATAAATTAATTAAAAATTATTAGGTAAAAGAAAGACAAATAAGAAATTAGACAGATAAGGAAATAAGCGTTGAAAATCCCGATAACAAACAAAGACCTATTTCATCAGCCGCGCAACGTTGTTGTTTTCAACCGCGGAAGAACTTGAAGTAGCTGTTCTTGAATCCCGAATTGTGAAGCCTTACACACACACAGAAGCCTACTACCGGTATAGTGTGATGTGCGAAGGTTCCCTCTAATATTCTATGGAGTTTCAGCCTTACACAAGTTAGCTGGAACCAACTCTGAATGTAGGCTACTTTTCCTATCTTGGCCTCTGGACTATTTACCTTAACATCGGAAGGATTAATCTTCACAATCACCGTCAAGCACAGCGTTTAAAAGTGATATCATGTTATTCATCAGTTACGTGAATCATTTATGTATGGCACATATATAAATTAGGTAGGTTTTTGGTTACCCCTTATGGAGAGTGATTCATCATTCCTAAATACGGCATGCTGAGGTGAAATGTTTGCGGAGTATATGTGGCGTAAGGAGACCTGAAAGGGAGAGAGATTTGGAAATACGCAGAAGTGGTTAAAAGGTTATAGAAGGTGAAGTAATGGATCACCGTATGGAACTGGATAGGTCATTTGGAAGCAGTAGAGGTTGATAGGCTATTGAAATGAGTCAGCATTTTGAGACTGAGGAAGGGAATATGAATAGAAAGTGCTGGAGAAGTGAATAGTAATAGGTAAATGAAAGAGAGGACATCAATATCCAGGACTCGCGGCGGTGCGTGCAGGGTAGATTGAAAAGAAAGTTCGACGCTTTGCTGATAGGCCTTCTCTGTAGGTATATGTAGCTGCAAAGTTGGTCATAGTATTCTGCGCGAGGGGTTCACTCACGATTCCTCTTGCAGTGATCCTTGTGTTTTTATGGAGTTACCCTCTTTTAGGGTGAACGTCTTAATGTAGGAGTATACAAACAAACAAACAAACACACACACACACACACACACACACACACACATATATATATATATATATATATATATATATATATATATATATATATATATACATAGATATATATATGTAATTCGATTTGCATAACGAACGACAGAAGGTGAATTAAGAGCTATGTGTTTATTATGATAAATTCTGCACAGTGCTTTATTAAGAATTTAAGTCATTCTGCGTGTGTGTATATTGCTTATTTATTTGATTGCCTTAATTAGGTGCCTATATAATACTGCTTACAAAATGGGGAAGAAACAGACTGAGATCAACCTTTAGACCTCTGGTGTTCTTGAACGCTCCTGGTATTGTAGTAAAAAAGGGATTAAGGAATGGAATAATTTTTGTTCTAAGTACACCACATTATTTGTATCTTCCGCAAACAAAAAAGAAATACTCTAACATTTCCCCGCTCCTGTATTTTTACTCCAGTGCCCTAGCCATTTTCAGTTTTTACTTTTTATGGAGGTTGAAAAAATGTTCTGATGTTATTTTTGTTGTTCGTTTTACGTTTGTAATCCCAACACGATCTGACACCAGCTTCTAAATTTTTTTTTCTTTTAATTCGTTGTTCTATTTTATCGTCATCCTGTGATTACCTTGCGTTAGAAATAATTATTCTTTGATCTCTACGTTTTTACATGACGACTCGCTTATTGTTCAGTGCACTTCACGATGTCAAATACAACGACTAAAATCATATCAGTATAAGAAAACTATCGCTGTTGAAATATATTTTTAATTTGTTCCGATGACAGGTAATCTGGTGTAGAGCTTTGGACACGTAGGAATATATATTCCTGTTTCTCAACTCCTAATTGCAGTGACCCAAGAGCAAGTATGAAGACTTCACTGATGTTAGATCAATATGCGCTGCCGTTAATTTAAAAGCTTGAATTTTTTTTTTTTTTTTTTTTTTTTTAGTGCGAAGACCCGTGGGCGGGCAACTTAATCCTCTGCTTTAGCCCCGGCCAGATGAACAATGAAAATGAAAAGAAAGGAAGAACGTGAGGTTTTGCCACGTTTGCTGTAAAAGTGTATTCGTATGCATGTGTGCAGGTAATCGCCCGACAATTACCTTGTAACATAGATAGAAAGTCAATATTGGAGAACCATTTGTATTCGAGCATCGCAGGATATGGTCACCACAATGTTTCGCCCATTATGTGGCCTTTATATTGCATCCTCTTGTTTACTACTGTACATTAATAGATATGTTTCAGTCGAGTGAAGTAGTACTTCATGAAACTGATGTGTAGTAATTTATTTGCGGCCATTATAATTGCAATGAAATATTGGATAGACTGTACATCTATTTTGTTGCAGAATAATTCCTAGATTAATTACGACGACAAAAACCGGTTCCCCGAAAATATGAATGTTTCTGCAACAGGGTATCATCCAGAATGAAATTCGCATCACTCATTCGAAATATATTGACATATTCTCTCTGTCTCTCATAATTGATTACTTTTTCATTATTCATGGTCTTTTCAAAGCGCAGTCCATGATTTATTGTAGAGTTTGTAAAGGCCTCGTCCATAAAATGAATTAATCTATAGTACTGTACTTTCGGTTGTGATTGTACTGTAAATTTAGTTGTAATGGAAAAGTATTTTTTCGAGTTCGAGGTGGAAATCATGACACACAACGCACAGGAGAGCTTTTGAGACCGATTAAAAGTTTTAATCATCGAAGTGGATCGTGGGTTACAATTTGTAGGTGACAGAGTGACTGATTTGCTGTGAAGGGTGATGAGAAGTCAGAGAAATTAGCATAAATAGGACTACGATAGTAAATGGAAACCAGGAAGACTGAGCAGTGAATGTTGAAGTGAACAGTGGAAAAATGGAGGCTTATGATTAATATACGTTTTTGGGAATAAGTATGACAGCTGGTGGTTGATGAGAAAAGTGTTACAAGATAGACGAATGAAGGAAGGCAGCCAGGTGTGTGCATAAGATTTAGAAGACACCTGGTGTGTTTATATATAGGGGCCAACTCTTCCTTGCAGAAGTGAAGTATGGAGATTTAATGTATATGAGAGAAAAAAGGCCGAATCTGTTTAAAGAAAGGAAGGTCCTTAATATCTAGGAAGCGCGATAGTGCATGCAAGGTAGTTAATGTAGCAGCGTGAAAGGGGTTGTATATGCTGCTGATGACCTTCCTCTGGATACGTAAGAAGTGCGGTTAATGGTGCACAAGTTTTCTGAACGTGGATTTCATTCACAACAGTAAAAGTGTGTGTGTATGTGTATATATATATATATATATATATATATATATATATATATATATATATATATATATATATATATATATATATATATATATATATATATATATATATATATATATATATATATATATATATATATATATATATATATATATGTGTGTGTGTGTGTGTGTGTGTGTGTGTGTGTGTGTGTATAATAGAAACACATGGCTAATGGTAAATGGTATTATTGCGAGGCGCATCGGGACAAATGCATTCTTATGAAGTCTCGTAAATTGCTATTTATGTATGTTTAAGTTAGTTTTAACACTGAATTTTAGTGGAATCTGACGTGTTACACATTTTTTCCGAGTTATTCCGGTTGCATTTTATTTATGCATATTATATTGGTCTATTTTATTTAAGAATGCAGCTACAAGGCTTTAGCTAATGCTAAATAAAAAGGGAAAGTAGATCATTTCTCCCTTCAGGTACCTGTGTTGTATTTCAACTTTGAAAGCCATTTTGGGGCATTGCAATTTCAAACAATGAATGAGGTCTAAAAGGTTTTTCACTTCAGTAGCCTTTTGTGTTTGTAAATAAGGAAAATAAATTTCCCCTTCCTTTCTTTCTGAAGACAGGTTACATAAATAACATTGTACGTTTTAAATGATGATTCTTTTCGTGTGGAAAGTAATTCTCCATTTCTTTCCTTGTTCCAATTTCATACGATTTCTGACATAAGCTACCCCCCAAATATCTCTCTCTCTCTCTCTCTCTCTCTCTCTCTCTCTCTCTCTCTCTCTCTCTGTGTGTGTGTGTGTGTGTGTGTGTGTGTGTGTGTGTGTTTTTAGCATGGTTATATATGGTTCGTACTTTTGTATTTTTTGTCCATTGCGCAATAGTGATGAAGAGTGTTTCTTGCCCACTTCGTTGACTACTGCAAAATGGAATTTACGACCCACCTTTCTTTTATTTCGAATCTCAGCCTTTTACCAGCTCTGCTGAGCTCGTACTGCAAGGTTTTCATTTTCCAGTGGTAATTATTACTAACTACGTCCCTTGCATACAGTAATTCATATTCTGACAAAATATGTAACTAACTGTTGTGCATATTTTACAAATGGTTATGCAACGCACATGGGATTCAAAAGTACGGGTAATAAAATTTTTTTGTTAGCAATTTCCTTTTTATCCTGAAGGTCGATTATGCCATAGTGTTTACAAATAACGTAAATGATAACGTAATTGTTAAACTTGCTAAGTCCATTCTTAATATTATATTTTTTTTTCAGTTAGTCTTACACTTTTCAATTATTTTATCTTCTTTTAATTGATTCCTTCAGTTTATTTTGTCGTTTTCGGTATGAAACTTGCTTTGAGATGCATCATCATCATATTTTATACATTATTTCAGTGATATATCTCTGTTAACACTATTTCTGTAATATATATTCTATTAAGACTATATCAGTAATATACTGTATATTCTATATAGACTATTCAGGAATACATATTCTAGTAAGACTATTCCGTAATATATATATTCTATTAAGTCCATTTCAGTAATATATATTCTGTTGGGACTATTCACAAAATTAAATCTTAGCACGTGGTACAGAATGGGTAAGACCTTCAGGGCTAAAAGTGGTTGAAAGCAGAGCTTGTTCAAACTTAACAATATATGTTAATTTAAACGGAAAAACTCAAGAGCCAGCTGTTCAGTTACACGAAGTTTCTAAGAAATACATCAATAATCAGAATGCCGGGAATAAATATCGGGAGACCCATTTGTAAATTATGTTTTCAGTTAGTCTTACACTTTTCAATTATTTTATCTTCTTTTAATTGATTCCTTCAGTTTATTTTGTCGTTTTCGGTATGAAACTTGCTTTGAGATGCATCATCATCATATTTTATACATTATTTCAGTGATATATCTCTGTTAACACTATTTCTGTAATATATATTCTATTAAGACTATATCAGTAATATATTGTATATTCTATATAGACTATTCAGGAATACATATTCTAGTAAGACTATTCCGTAATATATATATTCTATTAAGTCCATTTCAGTAATATATATTCTGTTGGGACTATTCACAAAATTAAATCTTAGCACGTGGTACAGAATGGGTAAGACCTTCAGGGCTAAAAGTGGTTGAAAGCAGAGCTTGTTCAAACTTAACAATATATGTTAATTTAAACGGAAAAACTCAAGAGCCAGCTGTTCAGTTACACGAAGTTTCTAAGAAATACATCAATAATCAGAATGCCGGGAATAAATATCGGGAGACCCATTTGTAAATTATGTTTCGTATCAACCCTTTAATGTTCGTATGATGAAGGACTTTGAGTTTACACTTGAATGTCTCAGAATTGATTTGTTTAGATTCATTTTACGAGAATAAAACCAAAATTCTTCTTTAATTGATATCCTGTGTTGTTTTTTAATATGTTCCCAAAATGAGAGCGTTGGATACTCAGGGATAATATTCATTGTTTAAAAAATTAAAATATAGGCTTAATGAAAAAATAACAAAATCTGTCCTGTTTTGTGAGAATACAGCTTACAATCTATCTTTACCATATTGTCAAAGTTTCCCTAATTTTTGTCTCTTGATTAGTTCATTCATTTCTTGTGGAATAATGCACTCACTTCTTGTGGAATTTTATGTCACACTCCTCATGAAGTCTTTTTTTTTTCACGCTTTATTCAGTCCAGACACATGTTCTTCTTACACACATAGCATCTTCTTTCTGAGCATTCTTCAAGAAAGTGATTTATAATATCAAATTGTACTGCTTTTAGCACAGATGATGTTGGTCCTCCTAGTCGAATTATAGGTGTTTGAACCATTACCAACACACGGGCCACTTCACGCCTCAAATCCTTATGGGTTATGCGAGAGCCAGGATTAACATGCTGGTAGAATCTGAAGCTAGCCACAATTGAGAGGTTCAGCAGTTGGGACAATATATTCCACCACCATTTCTTAGAGCGTAGCCTTGGCCATCTTGTCAAACACATCCACTCCACCTATACCTCTATTATACATACTTATCAGATATGGCTGCTGCACTGTCTTCCATTCATTTTTTACCCATCTGTTGACTGTACACTCCATTGAAGTTACTGACAACTTTGACAGTGCTGTTATCATTCTATCTAGCACATAACATTGTATTATCTGATCTGTAGTCGTATGACTCTCTCTCTTTCTTTTCAGTTTCTTTCTTACACGAAAGAGGAAATATCATGTGCGGTCATCTCTGACAGTTCCATACCCACAGAAACCTTGTTTTGTAGGATGAACCATCAATACATGACTGATGAAAAAGTTGCCAAAAAATACAACTTGTGAGTCCTTCATTGCTGGTTGTAACGTGTCCATTACAAATTGAGATTCAAGTGTCATTTTCTATTTTCGTCTTTCCCACGATATATTGAAAAGTTACAAGGATAACCGTCAGCACTGCACATCGTCCACATTTTGTACCCAAATCTGACAGGTTTGTTTCTTATAAACTGCATAGCACTATGATAGTCATGATAAGGAATCACTTATTCATCGATACTAAGAAATTTATGAAAAACATCATATTTTTCACAATTATCTCTGTGTATATCAAGCAGGGGTAAAATCTTGGTTACCTTGATTTTGATAGGCTGTCATTATTTGCCACATGAAATAAGGTTTCATCAGCACGGAAATCCTTATGGTTTTCATTTCGATGAGGATACAAAAATGTTTGTAATGTTAGACAACTGATGATGTAATCTGTGAAGAATAATTTGTATATCTGAAACATTCCTTTCCTAAATGAGCTTCACAATCACCTGAAGGAACTGAATGTAAACCAAAAGACAGATTTTTCCTTTTACGCCATCTCCTTTATCCTCGGTTTCCCTGAAGTTTTCAATCTCTAACTCTTCCTCAGCTGTATTATCATACACTTCAAGCTCTCCACTAACTTCATCTGGCACATCATCGCTGTCAAATACCTCGTCTTTATTTTCTTCATCACTGTTAGCAGGTTGATTACTAGTAGGGGTAACATGGCAATATCAGTATCCTCAGAATTTGATAGAGTAACTGTTCAGAGGCATCACGTAGAAATCTATATTGAATTTTTGGGACACCCACCCCTAAAAACCTCTGATATGCATGGATAGTATGGATTTCCACCCGCACTGCTGCTTTCTCAAGATATCCTGGGCGCAGAACTGTCTGCTAAACAAGTTGCACTTCCGTTATATAAACTGCAGGATTGATGTTGTTTTCGATATGATAGAGTAAAGCCAAACATTTTCATTCAGGTTCATGAGTAAATCAGGGTATAAAGCTTGTCAGAGTGTCCAACGTTTCCATTTAGGCAACACTGCAAAATCACTAGCAGTGATGAAATGATAATACAATTCGTATTGCATGTGATATATTTTGAAGAAGCATTCACAGCTTATATTAAGAAAAATTAATGAAATACAGAATTGGTTATATTGAAACATAATGTTTATTTGGGGTTACTAATTTCTCGAAAATTAATGGAAAATGTAAAGCAATAAATATATTCTAAATTACACAAAATTTACGTTTTATCACTAATAGTCCATTATACATCTAATATTATACCTGACATGGTAATAACGTTACCATTAATCAAGGAAACCTGCCAAGTTACAGGAAACTCATGTTCCCGAACGTTGGAGAAATTTTAGTATTTGATAATATGCGAATGAAGTTTATGCGAGGAGTATAAAATTCATCGTATGGCTGGAAACCATAACCGACTTTTGCAGTTTATTACATGTTAATGCTGTAAGTGCCATCACTGCTTTTATCCTCGCCGATGTCCCTCGCGCGTTCTTCAGCGTTATCTTCAAAGCTTTCCTCCATTAGTCCTATGAAGTCTCCATTTTTTATGTGCTTTGGCACCAGTTCCATTTCCCTATCTCTCTTTCTTATTACTGAAGTATACTCGTTGTATTGGCACTTTCCATTCGATTTCATACACTCATGGTCGTATATCACCGTGTTACTGCTAATTCCTTTTCCTCTTACATTCCTGCGTTTTCTAGAATTTTTTTCCTTAGAATTTTAATTATTTTCGCTAATCATTGTTCTCCCTATGAGATGAAGCAAGTGTTCAGCATGAAAGAAAAATCTGTCGACAGTCATAAGGTAATTGAATTTGGTGTTTTCCTCGTAATTTGTATCAACGCTTGTTCATTATTCTCACGGTAGTGGTGAATATATAAAAACCGTCCGATCATGTCATGATTAGCGAACCCAACATCTCCATGTCAAGAACAGCGAACCCAATGATCCCCATGTAAAGAATGGCCAACCCTTTACGGTCCGAACTCCAATTCTCCATGAGGGGGCTAGTACTAAACACGGCAAAACAGTGATTCATCTACACTGTTTCGCCGTGTTTGTATACTAGCCCCTGTGGGGTCAAATGTATTTCACCTTGTTTAGCACTAACCCTTGAGGGATCAAATGTCTGGTACCGAAGTGTTCATATCTAGAACAGCGAACCCAATTATTCCCATGTAAAGAATAACCCAATAATCGTCTTGTAAAGAATAGCTTACCATGCTGCGAGTGGGTTCGCTAATCTTGACATGATGCAAATTGTCAACGTAAATGTAACGCTTTCTTTCCTGTTCACAAAATGTTTCCTAGATTTTTTTTTATTATACATTATTATACAGTCAGTCTGCGCTGTAGCGAAATATATCTATGGGAATTGTTGGTCTTATGGATAGTCCTGCAGCTTCTTTTTATCTTCGCTATCTGGATGAAGAAACTTTTATAAACAGAAGAAAAATAATTAAATCTTTAGAAACAGAAGAAAAATAATGAAATCTAAGATTATTTAATCTAATGCAGCCACTACAGTGAGAAATGTATGAAGTTGAAAGACTTAAAAGTATTCTTGCTTTAACAACAATAGATTATTTTAAGCACTACATTAAAGCTGTAAATACATTTGGCTTTATTACTCTTAGTTTCGCAGTTGCATTGTATCTGGTATCCATTAGGAAATTGTGAAATCGATAATAAAGTGGTACATTTAAAAACTTTAGAAACTGAATAATAAATAATAAAAAAAACTCAAACGAAATTAGATGCACGCTGGTGCATTTCCAATTCGATTTCAGTATCTTTTCAGCTCGTTCTTCCTTTGAGAAAGGTTGAAGAACCCTTGCTGAGAAACGGCGAAGAGGAAGTTTTCACCATTTTTTCTTGAATGAAAGCTCTCCCATTTCCCCTCGGCAAGACCTGTACAGATCGTTACCTTCCCTTCGCTTACCTGGATTCAAGGAGAATCAGGTTCTCCTTTGGCTCGGATGTAACACGGCTTCACCTCCAAAGTTCATTTGAAATTGCAGAAAGAGTGGTGTTTCTTTCTGCATTCCTCTCTTGTCAGCTTTTTCCCTCATAGAGAGTGCTAAACAAGACTCCTTGATACCGATCTTAAGTGTGTTTCCCTGCGTTTTCATATTCATACTCGTGCGCATGTTTGCTTCACTGTTGCTTTTATATCTTCGTGCATGCATTTGCGCACACACTAGCCATCCTGTATTTTAGTTTTATATAACTCTGGGTTCTATACACAAGATAAATTTAGTTTTCAAAAGACCATTCACAGAGTGGACGATTGAGTTTTTAATAACTGTTACAGTTATTTGCGATTATGCAAGTTTTATTGCACTGAGACATTCTAGGTGTTTGTTCTATATATACCTTCTCGCATATCACTTCCTGAGCGACATAGAAAACTAATTTATATTCATCTTCTACCCTTGGCAAATCTATCTGAGTTGCACGTACTTATGCTCGCTACCGGAATATCAGTAGTCTCCGGGATTTTGAGTAAATTTTTGTTCACCTGATTACTTTTTAGTTTTCTGTAAAAGAATACTGTTGAGGTGGCTCCATCTGTCCGTACACACTTTTTCTGTCCGCCCTCAGATCTTAAAAACTGCTGTGGCTAGACGGCTGCAAATTGGTATGTTGATCATCCACCCTCCAAATCATCAAACGTACCAAATTGCAGCCCTGTAGCCTCAGTAGTTTTTATTTGATCTAAGATTAAAGCTAGCCATGATCGTGCGTCTAGCACCGCTATGGGTGACAGCCGCTGACGCATTTTCACTTGACCGCATCTGGGGAGCAGCTGAGCGTTGCCCGGTCGTGGTTGAGAGTTTCATACTGCAGCACATCGAGAGTGTCATACATGTTATACGCGGTGCCGAAAACTCGATTGCGCCGAAGAGACTTCAGCGCATACTTTACTTGTTTTTTTCTCTTTTGTGCTTACCCACAATTTAGTATAAGCATCTTGGTGATACTGATTCTGTTTCAAAAGGGATTGGAGGAATTTTAACGATACTTGCATTTCTACTGAATTTCCTATTATGTTTACTGAGGATATATTGAGTATGATTGTTTTACAGCATCTAGCAGTTTTTGCATTTGCATAAATTCCAGAGAAAGAGACATATGAGCAGCAAGTATTGCTGATTTTCGTTTTTGAAGATTGGCTGAACAGAAATATGTGCTCTCTCTCTCTCTCTCTCTCTCTCTCTCTCTCTCTCTCTCTCTCTCTCTCTCTCTCTCTCTCTGTTTTAATATCGTATTTATTTTGCAACTTCTAGCACAGTAACTGCAGCATACTTTCATAATATTCTTCGTAATTTTTTTATGGCAAAAGTTTTAATAAAGACTTTATTTTGCGGTCTCGATAAAAGTGCAAATCTCTTACATTTCTTCACGAATACACTAACAAACAAACATGCGCGCGCGAGCTCGCCAGCATAACTCGTGAACTGCTCTCGATGCGCAGTAAGTTTTTTGGTTAGGTAAATGAATGGTGAAACGAAATAGAGCAGATATACAGTGACTTTGGTTGAAACACTAAATAATAGTGATGATTTGTTTTTTACATTCATCAGATGTTATAATTTTGTTAAATATTTTGATGATAAGAATTGTAAGATTTAAAACAGTAAATTATCCCCCATTTTATAGAACCAATCAGGCAATCAGTCAAATACAAGAAACTTGAGAATTATTTCCGCTGAGAGATGATAATGATACGACTACAAATAATTATGGTCATACCATGTTCTGGAACAAAATTTGACAGATATAAATGTAAAAGATAAAATCTTAATTTTAAAATAAGTTGTCTCCTAAATAAAGTGAAACTTTCTAGAACATGCAGCGTTTTGAAATGAAATCTTTAATGGCCTTATTTCAACAAATAGATGAAATTGTCCCTTGTTTACACTTTTAGATTTCTAGAAAGCTTGAAGTTTTTAGTTTCGTTGTTTTACTGTACAGTATGTGGCATATGAAGGCATAAAAGTCAATCATTTTTCGTTGGCATCCTGTTCTTCGGTGCAATCGAGTTTTGTGTATGAGCCGCTGCCCATGAGCTTTCAGCCACGGCCCGGTGGTGACCTATCCTATAGCATTGCCAGACGCACGATTATGCTAACTTTAAACGATAAACAAAATAAAAACTACCAAGACTAGGGGGCTGCAATTTGGTATGTTTGATGAATGGAGGGTGGATGATCAACGTACCAATTTGCAGACCTCTAGCCTCAGTAGTTTTTAAGATCTGAGGGTGGACAGAAAAAGTGCAGGCGAGACAAAGCCGGCAGAATAGTTTTCTTCTACAGAAAATTAAAATGAATCTCATAATATCATTTTTCTCACCGTGGGTGCTAGTCCTGAAAGTGTTCATTGGAAAACATCTAGAGATTTTCTTAATTTTTCCGACTAGTTAAGCCCATTTGACGAAACATTGGTGCCTTTTTCCTTTCAAGAGATCATAGTGCTCTTGGGTATTTGGACTCCCGCCTCCTCTCACCCCCTATTTCCCATATCGCAGTGGTTTCGGTATTTTTTGTGGTTTTGTGGATGTAATACTACCGCTGTAGAGGAAATCATTCCTGTAATCGTCAGATATTTGTAGTTGTGCCATTGACTTTAGCTGCTGCCTTTCTAACCCAATTGGGGATATTGAAAACGACTGAATTTATATTATAACTCTGCCAATGGTATTAATACTACCTATGTTCTTAAGAGCATTACATATATGATGAAATAGATAAGAATAGGAATAGAGGCAATATATTCAAATATCCACAAAAAAATTTGCTTTTATTACCATATAATAATAATGTGAAAGATATCCCCCCATCTTCTTAAGAATTTTAATTTTAATGTCGCATTTAAGAACAATAAAACAATTAAACATGTACTTATAAAAAAGTCTCCCGTCAATACTAAAGGAAGTGTATATAAAGTTCCATTTAATTCTTTTGACAACTTTTATGTTAGTCAGACGGATAAATTTTTGTTCATGATAATGAGAACAATCAAACTATCAACTGGGAAGGGCCAAAAAAAGATGGCGTATTCCAATAATACAATGCAAAGGAATATCATTGAATCTTGTTTTATAAAAGAAAGGAATGGTCATAATATGAATATCAGTCAGTGCATGCATAAATTTGATCCTATAATTTCAAAAGAAATTTGTAAAATGTTTACATTTTAAGGTAGGCAGTAGAGATGTATGGAAAAAAGATTATCATATTTGTAAACATAGCAGGAGAGCAATCGTACTAATGAGTTTTGTCGTCCCTCCCCCCTGAAACCTGTCAAGCGAGGATTTGTATTCTCCTACGATCTGTATGTTTGTCGGTATTGTCCCTTGAGTATTTAGTGTAATTTCTACCACTAGCCTTAATAATTTGTGTCACCACTCCCCATTTGGAACCTGTCAGTGGTGGATCTGAAGTCTCAAACGTTTGTGTATGTTCGTCAGTACTATTTCTGTAGTATATATATCGCAATTTCTAACACTATGTATCAGTCCCTAGACTATTCCTGAGAAGTAAAGCATACATACAGATAAATATATACATATATATACACATATATGCATATATATACATATATGTATGTATGTATGTATGTATGTATGTATGTATGTATGTATGTATGTATGTATGTATGTATGTATGTATATATATATTATAAATGTAGATACATATACTGTATATATACATATATTATTTTAGGTAGGTAAAATTCTTAGTTATTTTTAGTAAACATAATCGTAGATTGAAAGAAGAAGGTTCACGATGAAATCATATTTTGGAAACTTTAGGATATGTCATTATCGCCAAAGCGCTGATGGTGAGATTTTTCCTACATTACGCTTCTCTAAGATGACGCTTGAAGTTATTCCCCTGATACGCAATGTATATGGTACTATATATATATATATATATATATATATATATATATATATATATATATATATATATATATATATATATATATATATAAATTATGTATATATGCACATATATATACATATATATATGTGTGTGTGTGATTTTTATATAATATGTATATATATATATATATATATATATATATATATATATATATATATATATATATATATATATATATATATATATATAGTGCGTTATACTTTACGTCACAGGAGATAATTTCAAGAAGATACCTTGCACGCGGACCTTGCAAACTAAACGCTCACTCCCATAAGATGGCGGAGAGCCAATCTCTTGAGAGAGAGAGAGAGAGAGAGAGAGAGAGAGAGAGAGAGAGAGAGAGAGAGAGACTCCGTATTACTGACACCGCCTTTTGTAAAGCTCTGTTGCATCAAGTCAAAAGTCCGTTGGCAGCCTTATAAGAGAAAAAATACTTCTTTATCTGTAATTTCAGATTTACTAAGACTTACAAATATTACACTTTCAACTCCATTCAGGCCCTTACAAGAGCTAGTTCAAAGCTCCTTAATGTTTTTCACCATTGCTTTGCAATTTGTGACTCGCAGCGTCTTTTTCCTTCGTTGTATCGGTCTTGCAACAGTTTTCTTTGCTTTATCATGCAAACTTTACTAAGAGTGAAAATGAGAAGCCTTCACGATTTTTAAAGGATAATGTTCGGTGGTCATTTGGAAAATTCAAGATTTTTCTTCAAGTAGTATGTGTGGTAAATGAAAATATGTATTTCTGAACCAGAATATATTCTCTGGAAAGGCAGGAAAATAGGAAAGCCGTCCTGATTGAAAACTTCAACAAGCAGAATGGCTTGGATGTAGGTATGTTTATGTTCAAAGTTTATTTCATAACTTACAGGGTCTCCAGTTTATTTTTAAAATAGTTTCTGCTTTATTTCCAGGTACTGTTAAAGTTCATTAATTCACGGGAAAAAGATAGGTATACATACGAGATTATTGTCAAAACTTTTGAATCTTGAAGGGTCTAAGAACCAGGTAGATTTTTTGTATGAGTAGGAGAGGGTGTTCGATGCTTAACAGAATTGCAAGTTATGACTCTCTTTGGTTCTAACGAATGCTAATTTCAGAAGTTTTAATCTAATTGTATACCTCTCCAAATATCCGATTTTATAAAGTAGTTTTAGTTTTCTGTAAAAGGAAACTATTGAGGTGGCTATTTGTCTGTCCGTCTGCACTTATTCCGTCCGCCCTCAGAATTTAAAAACTACTGAGGCTAGAGGGCTTCAAATTGGTGTGTTGATCTTGCACCCTCCAATCATCAAACATACCAAATTGCAACCCTCTAGCCTCAGCAGTTTTTATTTTATTTAAGGTTAAAGTTAGCCATGATCGTGTGTCTGGCACCGTTATAGGTGCCCACAAGACAGGCCACCACCGGGCCATGGCTGAAAGTTTCATGAACCGCGGGTGATTTTCATGGGTCGTGGCTGAGAGTTTCATACAACATTATACGCTGTACACAAAACTCGATTACGCCGAAGAAACCTCAGTCCATTTTTTACTTGTTTATTTCGTAATTAATATTTATCTTGTTGCCTTTGTAACTGTAGAATAAACAGCTTAGAATAATTACCATCTATATGACATTCGTACACTTGATATTTGGCATGTGCGTGAATATCCTGTCTTCCTTGATGAAGGTGTATTGGCTTTCGTGTTGCATAATTCTTCGGAATTTTGTTCCTTAGTTTATAATCTCTCTCTCTCTCTCTCTCTCTCTCTCTCTCTCTCTCTCTCTCTCTCTCTCTCTCTCTCTCTCTCTCTCTCCCCTTTAGCTGTTATACTATTCCCGTTATGAAGTATTGTCTCGCAAAAACAGATTTCTTTCAATCCGATTTATTTAAGTTTTCTATTACTTAGTCATGTTTCTGTTATTTTTTTCCCATTCAGTATGAACTATTCAAATGAACCTGCGTTTCAGGTTCATTAGAGTCCCTTTTTGTTTGACGAATAATACTTTTCATCCTCCTTTTTATTATTTAGATACTCTTAATACTCCCCAAAATTGTCTTGCCGAAAATTCTTGTTTTCTCATAGATTTTACATATTGGTCTTTGATGATGATGATGATGATGATGACGATGATGATGATGATGATGTGTGGGATTTTGCTAAAACATATGAGAGAAGGAAATAAAATGTTGATCAAAATGCAAAGACAAATGTTCATCAGAGCGCTACAGCCTACGATCGTGTAAGTATTTAGACCGAGTTTAATCCTGTACTGGATAAAGATTTAACGTAGGTGTTTGTTGATTTAATATGCTGGCAATAGAATACAGTTCGTAAGTATAGTCTGTTTTTTTTTAAACCTGGCGAACTTTCACTTAGCTGCTTGCCGCTGATTGGATGGACGTCCTGTTGTCCGAATCTCAGTTTTGTTTTCACACTGTTTCAAAATTGTGATTGTACGGTCATAGAGCGAGTTATAAGAGGTAAGTTATGTAATGTTATGTAAATACCAGTTGTAATAAGCGTAAGTATTAAGAACTTACATACTGAATTATTATATGTATATTTTGTAGTAATGAAACAACACTTACCGAAGCAGTAGGCTAGAAATATGTTTCAAACGCATGAACTTTAATGTTTAATTTCTAGCTAGATTTTTAGCGCAATCATGCCATTAGTGGTTTGGAAATAACCAAAATGTGTTTATTGTACATTGCTGAAGGTTCTCTAACGCCTAAGAACAAAAAACTATCGTAGAGATTTAACCTTGGCGGAAAAGTTGAGGAGGTGGAGTTGTGGGAGGAACAGCCGGTGAATTGTCGTCTGCACACACCACTTGCAACCAGAATTATTCAGCTTAGAATCGGCAGGTGCCCCTCTATCTATTTCACCTATTTCAGCCATGGCCACAAGAGACGATACAGATCAAAGCACGCATGAAGGAACTTCAAACACCAGGCAAAGACATAACTGAAAATCTCTAGTTCAAGAACAGTCAATTTACAGAAATTTAATATAGCAGAGTAATTCAATGTATGTTCAATTTACCTTTATACATAACCTAAACTATAATGACATTCCGTCTGCAGTATTTTTGAAATGAAAAAAAAAAAAAAATTAGCATTATGACTGATAAACATCTTGATGATTGTTTTAAGAATACAAGAGCACCACAACCCAGATTTGAACCTCCCGCTGAGACTACGTCAACCTTGTGTCAACCCTTTGATGTTCCTCCCACAACTCCGCCTCCTCAACTTTTCCGCCAAGCTTAAATTTCTACGATAGTTTTTTGTTCTTAGGCGCTAGAGAACCTTCAGCAATGTACAATCAACACATTTTGGTTATTTCCAAACCACGAATGGCATGATTGCGCTAAAAACCTAGCTAGAAATTAAGCATTAAAGTTCATGCGTTTGAAACATATTTCTAGTCTGCGGGTTCGGTAAGTGTTGATTTAACTGTTAAATATATATATATATATATATATATATATATATATATATATATATATATATATATATATATATATGTATATATATATATATATATATATAAATTTTTATCACACCGTGATTTATATACAATCATGAAGCTACAAATGTCGCTTAATATCGAAATTCACGCTACCTCGGTATATCTCCGTTGGAGAATTGTCGCCGAAGGGGAATTTATATAAGTGATAAATGAATTGGAATCGTGGGGACACGAACCCGCGACGAAAGCCTATTCAGCGACTCCAGTTGACGTAAACCATTGAGCCATCAAGAGAGGTATAAGTCTCTTGCCGAGATGTCGTACTGTTTTTACCCGTCGTGTGCGGGGAAAGTGTACTAGCCTCGACAATGACCCACCTCCGCCATGACAGTTCATTGGTACGTTTGGAACACGCAGCTCTTGTTATGAAATTTTTATCACACCGTGGTTTATATACAATCATGAAGCTACAAATGTCGCTTAATATCGAAATTCACGCTACCTCGGTATATCTCCGTTGGAGAATTGTCGCCGAAGGGGAATTTATATAAGTGATAAATGAATTGGAATCGTGGGGACACGAACCCGCGACGAAAGCCTATTCAGCGACTCCAGTTGACGTAAACCATTGAGCCATCAAGAGAGGTATAAGTCTTGCCGAGATGTCGTACTGTTTTTACCCGTCGTGTGCGGGGAAAGTGTACTAGCCTCGACAATGACCCACCTCCGCCATGACAGTTCATTGGTACGTTTGGAACACGCAGCTCTTGTTATGAAATCCGTCGTGTGCGGGGAAAGTGTACTAGCCTCGACAATGACCCACCTCCGCCATTACAACTGGTATTTACACAACATTACATAACTTAGCTCTTAACTCGCTCTATGACCGTACAATCGCAATTCTGAAATAGTGTGAAAATAAAACTGTGAGATTCGGGTAATAGGACGTCCATCCAATCAGCGGCAAGCAGCTAAGTGCAAGTTTTCCAGGTTTAAGCACAATAATAAAATTATGCTTTAACAATTTCACATTTTTTTGGACTCTGATTTAAAAGCAGTTGTTTATTAAAATCTATGCAATGTCCCATTGCATTTAACCATTTGCATATATTGATAAACTTCAAAATTACGTTGTGGTAGTATCAACACGCCTTTTATATTTTCTATAATGTGGAAATACAGCCTATGATACGATTTTGATAGAGAAAAGTTATTTTAAGAAATTTTTACAGTAGAAGGCTACAGTAAAAGTAATTTTCCAAGAAACGTTCTCAAGGGAATGATTAGGAAGTCGGAAAACAAAAATAATCTACGCAAATCACACTATGGAGAACTACTAGTTATTGGTGATTTTAATTACCACAATCCAAGAACAATTTCGACAGAAGGGCCTTGGAATTTATGGAGCATGCTTGATTGACATTTCTTCCCTTAGCAGGACCAAGTAATACACCTACTGACAGGAGAGTCCATCAGTGACGTACTTAAAAGGTTAAAAAAATTTTGGAAGGCCAAGTAAATTTTTGATGTGGCCCAGAAAAGTGAAAAATTAGGAATGTTGTTATTAATGTAATTATGACCATGTTTATTTAAGTCAAGACTAGTGACACTGTTATCATTTTTCAATCCTTGTCTATCTGTTTTGCATAATGTGATCTTGTGTAGATCCCACTGTTACAATTAATGTAGCCTAGACTATGAACATTGTAATTATTAGTGCTTGGCATGTTTATGCGTTTTTACCACTATTATTATCATTATTATTATTTCTGCTGCCATGTATGTGTTATTATGTTATTGTTACTACTATTATTCAACCTCAGACGAGTGTTCCTTTAGGAGTAGGTATCACTCCTTTTTTTGTCATTTTATATAATGTAAATGTGATTTATATATGTATATATATATGTTTAGCTCGAACTGTTCTTCAATGTTAAAGCCCAGTACTTATGACAGAGGCTGTTCCACTCTGTGACTCAACCCTTTTGGGCGTCTATGTGTATCTTTTACGGATACTACGCCTCTCACAGGATGGGAGGGAGGGTGTCCAATAAAATAGCCTCTCACGAGGCAAAAAAAAAAAAAAAAAAAATCAAATTAGGGTATACGCACCCACAGCCGTTGTCGCAGGATTTTCAGGAAATTCGTAGCGCGAAAATCAGCCCTTCCACTTGTTTTATTATTACTATTAATTCCCGAAACAATTGACAAGGGATTTCCAAGAATTAATTATTTTATAACCTCATTATCCAGCATCCCAGCCCCATCTCTTATCACTCCATTGTCTCCTCTACGTTATTGTTTAGGAGATGGAATGATTATATAAATATATAAATATATAAATATATATATATATATATATATATATATATATATATATATATATATATATATATATATATATATATATATATATATATATGTGTGTGTGTGTGTGTGTGTGTGTATACACATACATATTTATATATTCATATGTAAATTCATCAGCATAATATAAAATTTGTGATAAAAAAGTTATGTTAGTATTTCGCTTAATTTTAGTTTCGTGTGTGTGTTTGCTCGTGTTTTCAAGAGTTAAAATGCAGCCCGTCTATCTCTCTTCAGCGGGTTTCTGATTTTCTCGTGGATAAGGGATCGGTTTGTAAAACTAATCTCCGGTTATACTTTGATGACGGTTGGCCTTCGAATTTTGTATATCCTTAAAATTTTTATTCTCTCTCTCCCCCGCCTCTCTCTCTCTCTCTCTCTCTCTCTCTCTCTCTCTCTCTCTCTATACACACACACACACACACACACACACACACACATATATATATATATATATATATATATATATATATATATATATATATATATATGTGTGTGTGTATATAATATACATATACATATACATATATATATATATATATATATATATATATATATATATATATAAAAGATTCCTTTGGCTTTTGAATACTTATTTAACAGTTTTTGCTTTTCACTTTAATCTCTCTCTCTCTCTCTCTCTCTCTCTCTCTCTCTCTCTCTCTCTCTCTCTCTCTCTCAGTGGAATGTTATTCTCTACTTCTCTCGTTTGCAACGCAACAAGTTTGTTGAGATGCTCTCATATTTCGCATCGTAAATGACCACATATAGCCCATTTCGATATCATTTCAGACAGGTTTTAGAGCACTAATTCAAGATAGTCATTCCGGATGCAAAACGTTGTTCCTTTGTATTTAGATTAAATAGCTGTGCTCATATCGCTTATTATTAATCATGTGTTCTGCCTCTTGTTAATAGCTGTTCTTTCCGTTTATCCCTCTAACTGCTTGTAACCCTTTCCATCACAACTTCCATGTGTGTTTTTCTGAACTCCCACCCACCCTTTTCTCTCTGTCATAATGTATGTTTTCCAATCTGTCTTTCTGCCTGTCTCATTTAATATCGGTTTCTTGCCTCTAGTCATTTGAATATTTTTATTTGATTGTAGAAGCTGTAATCCGTTTGAAAGTCACATGCTCAGCTAAATCGAAGCATCTGGATACAAGAAGTACCTCTTTCTCAGCTTCATTGGCAGATAAGTTGACTTTGCATCCACTTATATTTTGTTCCATCGAAACGTTTATTTTTTTTCTTTTTTTTTTTTTAATGAATCGTAGTTTGTGATCTGGCGATCATTCTCATTGGAGTAGCAAGAACCCTGCCCACCCGGGTGGTCGACGTTAGGCTTAGGGCCGACATATTCTTTACGTAACCTCCCAGAGATTATTAGCGTATAAGAGTTATCGGCTCATAGTTGATAACTTGTTGCCATGGAAACAATTTCGAATTTTATTCGATTTCCCCTGAAAGATAATCATACCGAGAAGGTTTCCTAAGAAATGGATCTACTAAGTTTCTTCAAAATATTTTCATCCGTTGTTGATAATTGATGGTATTTCGCATAAAGATAAGTATTTCAGGTGTCCTAAAGTGTGCTTTATAGCTTAATACACATTGAATGGCCTTAGTGGAGTGTGATATCTGCTTCTTCTTCTTCTTTGTTGCTGGTAAAATCCACATTTTGTAAGGAACTTTTTTAGTTGTAGACAAAAAACGGGTAACAATTCATCCATTTAAAATTTCTGCAATTTAAACAGTAGGTGTATATGTAGGCTTATTAAAACGTCTCCCTTCGAAGCGTGCAATGCCGTACTAGGGAACCTTGTTAATAGATAGTTACTTGACCAGTTATCCAGTAAAACTGGGGATATACCCTAATGGCTGTCTTGAGCCTGTGGGAATATCTGAAGGAGAAAGTGTTCAGAAGTCGGCCACACAATTTGGAAGAATTGAAGATGCGAATTCGGGAGGAAATTGCTGCAATACCCCTTGAGATGTGCCGAAGAGCAGCCGAAAACTTCAGACATCGCCTTCAACAGTGCATCGCTACAGATGGCCACCATCTTCCTGATGCCATCTTCAAAAAGTGATCACACAAACGGCATTGTATACTGATTCAAATAAAACAACAAATAATTCTGTAAGTATTGTTTTACTTTTCCTAATAGCCTATGAAAACTCGGGCATTTGATTTGCCCCACCCTGTATAAGAAACGGTGATGAATATAAAAAAATTACTAGATTTTATGGCAGACGGAATGTTTGAAGGCGGTGGTAGTTTGCTTACCTTATTTCTTACACACAGTCATGGCCACGTTAATTTAAGAGGTGAGCCATTAGAGTTTCTTTTCCCATTAGCGTTCATGTCGCTTGATTATTTATGCATCTATGAGAACTTTATTATGCATGCCTCCTTTATATACATAAATTCTTGGTCAGTAAAGATTTGTAATTTTTGCCGAACTAACCGACGTTAAGGAAGTAAGAATATGGAAGTTTCTGTTTATAGTTGGAGACCTTTTCTGTCTTATCAGTTATCATGCGTGGTGTTAATTGTCACTATCCTTTGTGGTTATTGAATTGATAAAAAGATTGACTGCTCTTGAAACCGTGAAAACCATAAGACTAACGTAACGTTAGCAGGGTATAAGTATAAGGTTCTAAATGCGTAGCAAAAATAAGCGACAAGTGAGGGTTGTCAGTCTTCATCGTGACTACGAGTATGCAGATCTGATTTTGTAATAAAGTTCAACTTAGGTGATGATTTTTATAGCTGTGTTTTCTGCGTGGCTATTGTTTACCCAAATGTAATGGTATTTTTGTAAATAGATTAATATTGTTCTCTCTCTCTCTCTCTCTCTCTCTCTCTCTCTCTCTCTCTCTCTCTATATTAATGAGGCAAAGGTTGCTGATTTTCCTTTTGCTGAAAACCCCTTTCCCCTGTTTGTTGGAGTCTGCTGTCCTTTTCTTTTAAAGTGAAATTCCCAGTAGGTTTTACTGGCCCTTTAGAAGAAATCATTGCCATTGAGGAAGATTAAAAAAGAATGGGAATGCATGAGGGTATGGCCTCCACTATTTATCTTCTGAATGGGCTTATTGTCTCCATCGTGGAACATGCTATATTGGCGTATTACCTCCTTCAATGAGGGTATGGTTTGGTTTGGAATCTTTGCTAGTCTCTTTCTAAGCAAGGTTAAATAACAAAGTTTTGCGGATTTCTACGAAAATTTTGCTCATGTTGGGATTTGAGAATAACAACAAATGACTGAGTTTTGGGAGTGATATGAATTCAACTTTTTAGGGAAAGGGACCTTTTGTGGCGCGGATTGCTTTTCTAAGTTATAGATGAGTAATAATGCAATATGAAAAGCTTCGAGCAATTTTCCTTATTTTCTGTATTTGGAAAAGCAGACTTTATAGACCAGAGATAATACTGACTCAATGATGCAACTACGGTGAACGTTCCATGATCAAGATATGAAATAAATGATTGTTCCAAGGAGAATAATCACGTGATTGGAGAAATGTAGTTCTCAGATTGGAAACTTAAGATTGAGTGGTGGTTTATCGAACTGGCTTTACGACATCAAAAGTCGTCGTCGTGGAAACTTGAAAGTAATATTTCATACTCTCCTTTTCGGATCTCTCTCTCTCTCTCTCTCTCTCTCTCTCTCTCTCTCTCTCTCTCTCTCTCTCTCTCTCTTTTCATTATTGCAAATATGCGATTTTGCAACCTTTCTAGCGGCTTAACTTTCGCTTTGCTTTCCACGAAATTAGAAGGATGTGCACCGCGACTATTTTTCTGTACGATTTTACTAATAGTTTTAATCCCTCACAGAAAGACATATATATATATATATATATATATATATATATATATATATATATATATATATATATATATATATATATATATATATGCATTTTTGTATATATGCTTATGTATATAGGCTATCGCTGCCTAGTTTACCCATTTGTACCTTCCTTCGTCCTTCGTGAAGAGAGGAAACTCAGATTTAGGAGTTAGGGAAAACATGAAATTGCTCTGTTGATTTTCCCATAACCTTTGCTATACGAAATCATTCTTTTACATAGATTCAGAATAGTCTGCAAGGATTTGGTACTTATGAATGTGAAATAATACTCTGTAATATCAATAAAGCATCATTATACTCTTAAAAGATCAATAAACTAAATATTCTTCTGATCTGATGTACTGACGTTTTAAGTGAATATTTATGCAAAGCATTTCTATTATAACTGTTTATATATTCTGTACACATATAAACACTGATGTATTCAGTAAACTTTAGTAGATAAGATGAATGGTATTGTATTCTGTAGTAAAAAATAATAAAATGAAATTGTTATGTATGTAAGCAAAAGGGACACAGGAAATAAAAAAAAAACGAGAGGAAAGCTATTATAGTGAAAGAGAAGGAAAAAACTATTTTTAATTTCAGTTGGAATGGTGATGACAAAAAAATTAGGAATAGGAAGGCTGTTGGAGGAAAGGGAGCAGGTGAGAGATAAATTAGGAACGAAAAGAAAGAGAAACTTCTCCTTACGGAAGTGACACATGACTGAGGAGTAATCTGTGAGAGAGTGGTCGAAATGGTGTTGCTGATGCCTCCAGGAGATAAAGGATAAAATAATTATGGGAAGCTTGTATGCCTGGCCTGTATTTTCGTGTTTCTCGTAATGTTCTTGCTATATACATGGATGGGGATGTTTAGGCTTGAAAATAATGTTAGGGTATGTGTACTGAGTAATGTCTTGTTATATACAGTACATGAATGTGGATGTTTATACTTGAAAATAATGTTAGAGTATGTGTACTGAGTAATGTCTCGTTATATACATGAATGCGGATGTTTATGCTGAGAATAATGTTAGGGTATGTGTACTGACTAATGTCTTGTCAAATGCATGAATATGGATGTTTATACCTGAGAATAATGTTAGGGCATGTGTACTGATTAATATATTGGTATATACGTGAATGTGGATGTTTATGCTTGAAAATAATGTTAGGGTATGTGTACTGAGTAATATACTGGTATATACATGAATGTGGATGTTTATGGTTGAAAATAATGTTAGTGTATGTGTACTGAGTAATGTACTGGTATATACATGAATGTGGATGTTTATGCTTGAAAATAATGTTAGGGTATGTGTACTGAGTAATGTCTTGCTATATACATGAATGTGGATGTTTATGCTGAGAATAGTGTTGAGGTATGTGTACTGAGTAATGCCTTGCTATATGCATGAATGTGGATGTTTATGCTGAGAATAATTTTGGGGTATGTGTACTGAGTAATATATTGCTTTATACATGAATGTGGATGTTTATGCTTGAAAATAATGTTAGAGTATGTGTACTGAGTAATGTCTTGTTATATGCGTGACTGTGGATGTTTATGCTTGAAAATAATGTTAGGGCATTTATACTGAGTAATATCTTGCTACTTTCGTGAATATGGATTTTTACGTTTGGAAATAATGTTAGGGTGTGTGTACTGAAAAAAATGACACACACATACACTCAAAACTGTTTTGGTTATGTTGGTTCTGTTTCTGGACTTCTTATGTTCATCTCCAAATTGTTATTGTCTACAATTCTAATTCTTAGGAATTTCAAAATTATAGGTAGATGTAAATCTAACGAAAAATGTGTTCTTGAAGCTCTTACAGTTTGGGGATGAATCGATTTGAGAAGACGTTCTCTCAAGAATATTCACAGTAAGACATTTATTACTGTACATAACGTGAATTTAATACAACCATAACCTTCCACAAAAGCATTCTCATTTACTTTTGGCAGTTTCCCCTAGTGATGACTTTATCTTCATAATGTTCTGGTTCAGTCAAATTACAAGTATAATGATTTTATATATATAAAAACTTGTAGTGGACATTACCCCACTTCTCTGTTAGACCATTTTCTGTTCTAACATTATAAAATTCTTTGTTGTCTGTGTGTAAAGATGGAATTCAGCACAAATTTCATTACAGTGATTATCAGCACTCTACATTCAAATACAGCGAAAGTGTCTAATGTACGGGATTTTTTTTTTATCTTGGAGCTAGGAATGCACAAATATGGTTCACCTGAGTCAATATTGATTATTGTATCAGGTTGCGGAATCTCTAGTAAATCTCATTATTTCGTAAGTTCTTACACTTGGAAGATCCCCCCAGTAAGTAATATATCCTCGTTTAAACATTGAAGCTTTAGCGGAAACAAAGTCACTTGTTAATTAGGTCAGCCTCTTCAGTGAGAATATCGAATTTACACATCGTAATAATTAGGGAATCATAATCACCATGAAATCAGTTTACCTTACTTAAATTTCAGTAAAAACGTAATACAACATGAGTCATTTGAGACATACCCACAAACCTTTATTCAACGTCTCAAGCCACTTTCATCGAAGGATTACTGCCTGAAGCTGCTTCGCTTTGAATGTAGATTTTCCCGTGGATCTTTTAATCGTTGACCAACGGTATCGAATTCACCTTTAAGTGAACGTTTACTTCGTTTTCGGTTCATTCTTTAGTTCACTCAGTGGAGTAACGTACCTTTTTAGGCTTAATTTGCAATATAATTTGCTATGTAAATAATGTGCTTTATTGTTTATAGAGCTGGATAATATATATCGCTTTATCAATAATTACATAGTTCTTCCATAGTCATCAGTATCATATAATTATTATTTTAACGGAATGTCTATAATGAAATGCAATTCAGCGATTGAGAAGGTTGGTAAAGGGTTAGTACTGGCAGTTCTAAAATAAGCTGGAAATGGGTTTGAACCTGGGTGTTAAATTTCCAGTTCCATCTGAATCCTTTAATCTTGATTCCTCTGGTTGTCGCATAATTGGCTGGTCCACTCTCTCTCTCTCTCTCTCTCTCTCTCTCTCTCTCTCTCTCTCTCTCTCTCTCTCTCTCTCTCTCTCGATATTTCTTTTTGCATAATGGCTCTCTCCCCTTGCATGACGTACGGCGTTATCTGCATCCACTGTCTATGACTGACCTCTCTCTCTCTCTCTCTCTCTCTCTCTCTCTCTCTCTCTCTCTCTCTCTCTCTCTCCCCCCTTTCCCTTCTGCGTCACTCGATTGCAGATGGAGTGGCTATTTTTGTGCTTCTGTATCCAAGTAATATTTTTTTTTTCGATTATAAACGGTGAAAGTTTTATTTAATTACCCAGTACATGACGATTTTAAAATTTGGGAAGTAAAAAATCTTTTATTAACCCTGTTACTCTTCACACACACACACACACACACACACACACACACACACAAGCATTGGAATTGTTCCTCTTTCGCTTTCACCTTAGCAAGAATTAAAGAAGAAAATAAATTCCTCATCCTCAGTAAAGACCAAAGAGCGGCGTAGATTAGTTATGTGGAAATTAATAAATAGATGAGCATGAGACACAAATCTAGCCACGGTGTCCTTACGAAGAATCATGTCATTTCATCGGTGTACAGCTTTCGAATCTACTGATCACTTTTAATTGTTCATTTGGATCACTTGTCTTTGAAAGCAGCTTTTGTGGTGTCAGTTACAAATCTTAATGAATGGAGAGAAACAATTTTTTTTTCCATTATCTGCGTCACTGTAATTAGTTACATTTATCTTATTTATTAATTTCCTTAAACTCGAATAATAGTGCTAAATGCGAGGCTTTGTAGTTTTTTAATGTATTACATTATCTATTATTTTTGCCATTGTTTGTGGTCATACTTCAAATGTGCCATATCCAGATTAGAATGTGTAATGTAATTATATTAAACATTTATTACACGTTTCAGTGAAAGTCGTGGTCACTGATATTGCAGGTATACAATATATTGTTTTCTGGTGACTTTTTAACTAGCTCTGGAAGCAGAAACAACCTCCTTACCGATTAGCAATGCTTGGTATACAGTGTTCAGTTCTCTCTCTCTCTCTCTCTCTCTCTCTCTCTCTCTCTCTTAAATGAGATGAATGAGGAATATGTTCATTTTGAAATTCCAACATAAACAGGAATATCTATCTTAAAGGCGACACGCCTCCAAACCTTGCCATATCTTGTTACAAGTGTTTATTCGTTCCTTATGAAACCGAGTTAAAGCAACAAGAACAAACGAGGAATAGTGAAAATCCGGGTTTTTTCTTTGATCTTTGTTCAGTCACGTTTATTCTCATAAAAATAGTCAGGGCGCTAGGAACGGAGGTTGCGGTGAACGCGGACTGTCTGTACCGCAAAGGAAAAATGTACTCTTTCTCGGAGTTTATACGATCCATTGTTTATGCAAGATATTGCGACAGCGGTGTTACTGCAATAGATATTTCTTTTAAAGATAAATAGAATTGGGGTAGGTTTAAGTATTCCAAAATTACATCAATTATCTTTGAATTTGTCATGTTTGTTAGAAAATGTTAAAAGTATGTCAACGCAATTCAATTGTGTTCCATAGTCCATTTGTTTAAAAAAATTTATTACAAGTTTAAAATTGCGAAATAGTCGTGGGATTTTCGTTGCATTCCCGCCAAAATGTACTTGTGTTCATGAGGCATGGAAGTTTTCCAGGTTGTTTCCTCTGGAGGGCACCAACCAAATGTTTTCATCGTGGTCCGTCAAGACCCGTTTAACAGTCCCTGAATTGTGGAAACGTAGCCTCCTTTCAACTCAGCGTTCAGAAGTGATGGAAATGGAAGTTTTTATCTATTTAGTGCTCTTATATTTGTCATGGTATTAATGTAGTTTTGATCTGTTTGCTTGAATAAGTGTTTGTAGTAACGTTATTATTTATGCGGGGGTATTATTTATTGAAAGTAAGTCTTTTTTCCACAAACGTTCAGAGAAGGGATTTTGAATAGAATATATTCTCATTTATTAATATAATTTTTGTTCTTCCAGATATATGCGAACAGAATGGACTTAGATTACATATTTATCTAAATATAAATGATGAATTTCCACCATATCTTTTGAAGAGTATTCAAAAGACAAGATTAAATGAAAGCTAAAAACAGAGTGTACTACAGATTAAACATTATGAAGTACTTTAAATGCCCTTTTAAAGGAAAGCTTGTGAATTACTTTTGTTACATTAACTGGTGGAAAGGGAACTTTACAGGTCGTGAGGTGTTTCCAACACCAATTAATGCAGTTGTAAATTCAAATTCAACTGCTTCCACAAACACGCCCCACGAAGTCAAAAATGACTAATTGAAATGAATACAGAAATCTCGCCTTCCCTTCCTCCCCCTCCCCCCCTCCCCTTCCCTCTCTTTTACTCCTCTTTATTCACTTCGTTTCCCTCCCTAACGGTCACAAAAAACCGACTTTTTATCTGCAGTGTAAATATATTTTTAGGGGAGGTGTGCCCTTGTTGAAAAGGGTAGGGTTGTATATTCATAGAGATTCCTTATTTTATTATGAAAATAAAGTTTTCCGTTTTTCCTACACGTTTTTTTTTCACAGAATTGAATAGCTTTGCCCAGGGAACAAAAATGCTTTCGTTTTGTCCAGGCATGACCTCGTTCGGGCCCATATTATGTTTTCGTTTATAAATTTATAAACCCTGCTTCATAAACCGAAAAACATTGAACACCGGAAGCGGTTAATGGTGCGACTAATTAAATTAGGTCACATGCCATAGGTTTTATGGCCAAATTATCTGATAAGGTGATTACCGGTACTCGAGCTCTAAAACACCAAATTCAAACTCACTGTTAATGAATTTCAACTTTTTATAACTTCTATTGCTTACTTGGGGTTTCTGCCTTTTTTCCATAGGTCTCATCGCCAACCGCTGGTTAGTGAAATTAATAGTTTTCGTCTTTAATTTAGAGAGAGAGAGAGAGAGAGAGAGAGAGAGAGAGAGAGAGAGAGAGAGAGAGAAGGAAATATTACATCTTAGATTTAGTGATTACTATGCAATTCATATCATTATTAATTTTGAATATTTAATACCTTAAAGCGCATCGCTGCATCGTCTGCTTATGTATTTTTATACAGCAATTAACTTATAAGGAAGATAGATAGATAGATAGTTGCGGAAATATGCATTAAATAGGAAAGCTTCTGAGATAGGAACACTGTCGTACTCATCCTATTTATATTAGTAATGACAGTAGTGCAAATGGTGCTCATTGTGTGGGTAATGCCATGCACCACTGACATGAAATATTTGATTGGAATCACAAGTGCCAATATGGTTGGCGAGAAAATCCCATTCCCTACTGTACACTCAAAGCATATTATTTTCATGTTGAATGGAAGAAGATGCTGCCAAGGAATCAGCCTCCATCATTGCCCATTTCCGTAAAATCGGAGGATACTCGGCGGGGCTCCGCAGGATGCAGACCCTTGCGAAATAACATTGCAAGCTGAAAATAATTGCTTTGTTAGGCGAAAATGAATTGTTTAGACGAAAAAACAGTTGCTATACCGACCATTGTCAGTCTACTTATGTGGGATCGTTTCCCTGGAATTATATTTTCACGATATTTATTAAAAGAAATATTCACCTGGTGCTTCATTCAGTAAATAAGAGAGAGCACACAACTTTCTCATCTTTTTTTAATGCTTTGTAAATTCTAGATTTCCATTAGAAGTCTTTGAATTTTATGTTGTTTATACGTTGTGAGTGATTCTGAAAGTTCATTAGTTTCGCTTTGTGTTGGTAAAGCGTCGATTTTGATATTCGGTTCTGAATTACTATTTTCTATAGTCATTGCAAAAAACAATTTTTGTGCTTGCTTTTGCTAAAAATGATATTACTTCACTTTGTTAGAAGCAGAATTGGCAACAATTGATGAGAATAATTTATAACAAACAGAAGGATGGTTTGCGTTCCTTATTTTGTAAAAAAAATCCTGTTCTTTCGGTCTAGGTGTAATAACGAATTAATCTACTCGTTATATTAACACATCTGTAAATCGCTACTAACGTCAGCTGCGGTCAAGTGAAAGGTCATGACGTCTCCTATCAAATTGGTGCGAATCGGAAGGCTTCACACCCCTATGTAGCCACCTTCCTATTAAAGGACATTGGTGTAGGTTGGAAAATATATAAGTACATAAACATAGATACGTATGTAGCTCCAGTTAAGCAACTTTTGTTTCAATACAAAACTGGCAGGAGATGTCTCTGTAAATTCGATTGTCGTTTCTATTTAATACACTTTTTCTTCCATATTCCGGTACAGGGTGTTATGGGAACTTTTATTGGACGTTCATATTTGTTAATGAATTTGCAGGCTAGGTGGAATAACTGTTTTTTTCCAATTTTTATATTTATTAATTAATTTATTTATTTATTTATATTTGCGTGTGAAAGAGAATGGCGTTAATATCCTCTTTCAGATATTTCATTTACAATAAATGTTTCACTGTTTGAATGAGTAACACTTTTGTTAAGAAATTAATTGTCTTACTGCGTGCAAATGAAAAAGAAATATGATTAATTCATTCTTAATGGTCAAGATATTTTGAAAACATCCATTTGCATTTTATTCATTATTACTTTTGAAATGTTGGCATTGAAAGGCATTCCAAAGACAGAGATCCAAATTTCATTTTCTGTACGGAGGGACAGACGTGCAAAACGGCGTAACCCCTTCGAAAACGAGTGAACTAGGCTAACAGGTAACCAGTACAGGGTTATCTGTTCAGGGTAATCTGTTGTTGCTTGCCTCTCTCTCTCTCTCTCTCTCTCTCTCTCTCTCTCTCTCTCTCTCTCTCTCTCTCTCTCTCTCTCTAATTCAATATGGGCAATCTGTGAGCTTCATTTCGTACATATATTTCATTTCCTTAGGATCGATTTGTCAACTGATAGTCATTCTGTTTCTTTTGAGTTTACCTAGTTCCGTGAAATTCATTTTGAGCTTTTGCTCCGTAGACGATCCTGTGACGCATGACAAAAAATACTAATGCAAATTGCGTTTAAATGATGGGATGTACGCTTTTTGAGTTTTCTGTGAAAGAAAACTATTTAGATGGCTTTGTCTGCCCGTTCGCACTTTTTCTGAGGCTAGAGGGCTGCAAATTGGTATGTTGATCATCCGCCCTCCAACCATCAAGCATACCAAATTGCAGCCCTCTAGCCTCAGTGTTTTTTTTTTATTTAAGATTAAGGTTAGCCGTGATCGTGCGTTTGGCAACGCTATAGGACATGCCAGCACCGGGCCATGGCTGAAAGTTTCATGCATACAGCATTATACGCTGTACAGAACACTCGATTGGGCCGAAGAAACTTCGGCGCATTGTTTACTAGTTTTCTTATTAGATGGGTAACCGCCAGATGATTTTAGGCTTACAGCTGTACGCAAGTTTATTGGGGACAAAGTTGCTAACCTCATCCCGTTTTAACCGTGGATGCTATCTCGACGGTCGTCTAACTTCTAGTAACTAGGTCAACAGACCTGTCCCCCTTAAGTGAAACATATATATATATATATATATATATATATATATATATATATATATATATATATATATATATATATATATATATATATATATATATATATATATATATATATATATATATATATATACAGTATACATATATATATATATATATATATATATATATATATATATATATATATATATATATACTGTATATATATATATATATATAAATATATAAATATATATATATATATATATATATATATATATATATATATATATATATATATATATATATATATATACTGTATATATATATAAATATATATATATATATATGTATATATATATATATATATATATATATATATATATATATGTATGTATGTATGTATATATATATATTATATATATATATATATATATATATATATATATATATATATATATATATATATATATATATATATATATATATATATATATATATATATATATATATATATATATATATATATATATATATATATTTATATACATATATATATATATATGTATATATATGTATATATGTATATATGTATATATATATATATATATATATATATATATATATATATATATATATATATATATATATATATATATATATACAGTATATAATATTACTCTCATGTGAGTACCTTTTCCTGTTTCCCTCCCCATTATTAGTCACAGTAATATTAGTAAAAACTATACTGCTACTTTTATATTATAAACAATCGTTCCCCGGAGATTGAGAGAAGGCCTCGGCTAGATTTTCTGCTTTAAAGTAAGCAGGGAAGTTACTTGCTTGAAGGTGTACGATTGGAAATATTCTCTGTTGATGAAGGTAACTTGTGACGAGTTGTAAGTGCGTTCCCAGCTTTTGATTTAGAGTCTCGGAATTTTTATATTGCATTATTGATGATAACTGGTTCTCTTTTATTATATAGATAGTATGTTTAATGAATAATAATTTGGGCCCTCCTTTTTCTAACATTTTTTGCTCTATATATCTTGTTGAAGTTATTATTTGGAAAATATTTTCTAAACAAAAGCATAATTGTAAGTTTATCCCGACCCCGATAAATTGTTTTGAACCCAGGATACTTTAGATGAGGAAACAGCGAGGTCGGAAATACTTTCTGTATACAGCACTAAGAAATGACAATAGCAGCATGACGGCCAGGTATTTAAGGACATCAGAATGAGAAAAGCCTATTTATAATGGTAATAACTAGGAGAAAGTTGCGTAGTATACGCTTACACATGGCATAAAGCACTTTTCTAATGATGAAAATAATTTAGTATTAAAAAAAAACTTGACGTCTATACGTTGTAGTAGCAGTGGTGGTAATAGTAAACTTAACTAAGGCTTAATGCCATTTCTACCACATTATGAACTCCTCTCCAGTCCCACGCGCAACCAAGCCACCTCCTTCACTTCTCTTGAATCCTTGGCGTTAATCAAATACTAAGATTCAAATTGAAGCTCTCCCCAGATGTAGTGCGAACCTCCTCGGAGTCCGTGTATGAACGCAAGGTCTAGAGAATACGTATGAACGGAAAGGATTATTCAGCATTTCAAGCGCTCGTGGAACTGTGGTAAAGAGATTGACAGAGATTCATCGAAAATATACAACGGTACTGTGATGAAAAAGACATCGCTTTAAGACAGTAATTTGTCTGGCTAACTCTTAAATATATCGTTAGTTTTTTTCTTTATACTTCTTTCTGTCAGTACAAAAGCTGATGGTGTGAACATAACAATGTTAATTTAAACCGAGGAAGATGTTTTTAATTTATCTTCATCTGTCTTTTACTCTTTACTCCTTTGTAGATAAATATGAAAAATTAATATATATTAGATAGATAAATAATCAGACATTGCTTTTTAAAACGTGAGTAGTGTTGTGAATGAAATTGAAACCAATTTTAAGGTTTCTCTCTCTCTCTCTCTCTCTCTCTCTCTCTCTCTCTCTCTCTCTCTCTCTCTCTCTCTCTCTGGTATAATACCTGTTATGGAAATATGAACTCGGTTTGTTATGCCCTACTGAGAATTCCTTCAGGAATTAGAACAAGAGAAAGAACGACATCATTCTTTTCCTTCGGAAGTCTGGTTTTGTGTTTTTCCTGCTGTTTTTTGCTCTTATACTTGAATTGATATTGGTCTTGAGGGAGTTCAGCACCATCATACTAAAATGAAGAGAGAGAGAGAGAGAGAATATTCGGAACGTGGCAGTGTAAGATATTTTGGTTTCATCGCCAATTCCTGCGTTGCCAGTTCCTCATTTGTTTTATTTATCTTACATTTTTTTTAACTTCCTAATCCCTACATTTTTATTCCCCCACAACGGGTCGGACAAATATAATAGATTCCCTATGATTTGTTTAGTTTACTTTAGTTGTAATGATCATATTTCAGTGAATTTTAGCACAATTTGATTTTAAATGTTTTTTGAGATGTTCTGTGGTTAAAAAAGTTTTGCTATTTTTTCTGTTTTTTTATACAAGACCTGTGAATTACAGGACTATGATTTATTCACACATTACGTACGTATATATATATATATATATATATATATATATATATATATATATATATATATATATATATATATATATATATATATATATATAGATTAGTGTGAGGAGTCAGGAGTCAATCCATACTTAAAATCATCAATGAAGGGCAGAGGACACACAGATATACAAGCTGACTTTATTCCAACGTTTCGTAATTATCGGATTAATTACATGATTTTACAAAGAATTTTATTTTCATATTTTAACAGCCCTGATGATGTAATTAATCCGATAATTACGAAACGTTGGAATAAAGTCAGCTTGTACATCTGTGTGTCCTCTGCCCTTCATTGATGATTTTATATATATATATATATATATATATATATATATGTATATATATACATGTATTATATATGTATATATGTGTATATGTATATATATATATACATATATATATATATATGTATATATATGTATATATATGTATATATACATACATATATATATATATATATATATATATATATATATATATATATATATATATATATATATATATATATATATATATATATTTATATATATATATATATATATACACACACACTAGCTGACCAACCCGGAGCTGCCCGGAAAAACTATGAATAACGGTCTATGGGGAGGTCCATGAAACCTCTGAATAAGTCTACAGGTAGTGGGAGGGAAGAGGGAAGGGGAGGGGAGGAAAGAGGGAAGAATGGGGGAAAGGGAAAGAAGTGAGAAGATAGAGGAAGAGGGGGAATGGGGAGGGTGGAAAGTAGGGAAAGTCGAAGGCGGCTGGGGATGGGAGGGGAGGGTAAGGGTGAGGGGAAGGGAGGAGGAAGGGAAAGGGTTAGGGGGAGGGAAAAAGAAGGGAAGGGCGAGGGGAAGTCACATTCCCCTATTAGAAAAGAATAAAAGACAACACTGGACAAAGACAATAAATAAAATATCTTATACTTCTACAATGCATGCTGAGGTGTGTCTGTGTATTTGTGTGTGGGGAGGGACCTTTTCTCAATTACATGAAATTCACTGCACAACAAACTGAACGAAATTCGTTCCAGATATGTTATGATGATGGTGATACCTCAAGGTACTTAAGAATTTGCATGCTTAAGATGAACGCTGAAAAAAATGTGGTAATTTCGAAGCGAGTAATTTTTTAATCACGGGGTAGATCTGTCACAGAAGCATTTGGTCTGATGATACGCATGCAAGGATGGTGATGAATTAGTTCCCGATCTCCAAAGTTGTGCCCGCAACTATGAATTTTTTTCATGGATTTGGTTCTTAGATATGATGATAATAATACCGCAAGGTACTTAAGAATTTGTATTTTATATGCACTGAAAAAATTTGGTAATTTTGATAAGAGTAGTTTTTTAATGAGGGGGTGGGCCTGTCACATAAACATTTGGTCTGTTACTACTTTTTTCCTTGTTGAGAATTTTAAAGTCTGACTGGTGTGGTGATAGAAGTTATATTTTGAATTACATTGCTTTATGACTGAATGAAAGTAATTCTAATACAGTCAAGCACATCTTTTTAATTTTTTGAATGCGCTAAACTGATTATAGCGTTTGCAGTGGGAGTAGTTTAATGACGTCACCAACAGAAAAGGTGGTGGTTTTCTGCCCAAGCTACTGGTGACCCCCAAACTGTTACTAAAGAAAAGGTGAACAGCATCGGTAAAAACGAAACTTTCATTTGTTTTGTCTGTTTTTCTGTGTCTATCATGGGGTAGGGGTTTGATTTTAAGTTATAAACCTTTCTGAGGTGACATAGGGGCCGTGTGCAAAATTTTTATTGGGTGTGTCAAGCGGTTCGGATTTCTATAGTATCCAAACATACTAACATTCACATTTATTATATAGAAGATATATATATATATATATATATATATATATATATATATATATATATATATATATATATATATATATATATATATATATATATATGACTATTTATCACATCACCGTGATTCATATACAATCAGAAAGCTACAAACGTCCTTTAATATCCAATTCACTCTACCTCGGAAGTAATATATTTTCATATATGTTACCGAAGGGGAATTTTAGGTGATAATAAGTCCACCGTCCCGTGGGATCGAACCAGCGACGGACGGGGAATCAGGACTTACAGTGACACACTAACCAGTCGGCCACAAGAGAGGTATAAATGAATACCATCTCCCATCAGCCCACCCGTCGAACTCAGGTGTTTTGCGTTTGGAGACGATATCCACCCACCTCTGCCATGTTGGCCGTGTAGTGCGTTTGTCGCACGTAGCCATATTATGACTATTTATCACATCACCGTGATTCATATACAATCAGAAAGCTACAAACGTCCTTTAATATCCAATTCACTCTACCTCGGAAGTAATATATTTTCATATATGTTACCGAAGGGGAATTTTAGGTGATAATAAGTCCACCGTCCCGTGGGATCGAACCAGCGACGGACGGGGAATCAGGACTTACAGTGACACACTAACCAGTCGGCCACAAGAGAGGTATAAATGAATACCATCTCCCATCAGCCCACCCGTCGAACTCAGGTGTTTTGCGTTTGGAGACGATATCCACCCACCTCTGCCATGTTGGCCGTGTAGTGCGTTTGTCGCACGTAGCCATATTATGACTATTTATCACATCACCGTGATTCATATACAATCAGAAAGCTACAAACGTCCTTTAATATCCAATTCACTCTACCTCGGAAGTAATATATTTTCATATATGTTACCGAAGGGGAATTTTTAGGTGATAATAAGTCCACCGTCCCGTGGGATCGAACCAGCGACGGACGGGGGAATCAGGACTTACAGTGACACACTAACCAGTCGGCCACAAGAGAGGTATAAATGAATACCATCTCCCATCAGCCCACCCGTCGAACTCAGGTGTTTTGCGTTTGGAGACGATATCCACCCACCTCTGCCATGTTGGCGTGTAGTGCGTTTGTCGCACGTAGCCATATTATGACTATTTATCACATCACCGTGATTCATATACAATCAGAAAGCTACAAACGTCCTTTAATATCAATTCACTCTACCTCGGAAGTAATATATTTTCATATATGTTACCGAAGGAATTTTAGGTGATAATAAGTCCACCGTCCCGTGGGATCGAACCAGCGACGGACGGGGAATCAGGACTTACAGTGACACACTAACCAGTCGGCCACAAGAGAGGTATAAATGAATACCATCTCCCATCAGCCCACCCGTCGAACTCAGGTGTTTTGCGTTTGGAGACGATATCCACCCACCTCTGCCATGTTGGCGTGTAGTGCGTTTGTCGCGCGTAGCCATATTATGACTATTTATCACATCACCGTGATTCATATACAATCAGAAAGCTACAAACGTCCTTTAATATCCAATTCACTCTACCTCGGAAGTAATATATTTTCATATATGTTACCGAAGAAATTTTAGGTGATAATAAGTCCACCGTCCGTGGGATCGAACCAGCGACGGACGGGGAATCAGGACTTACAGTGACACACTAACCAGTCGGCCACAAGAGAGGTATAAATGAATACCATCTCCCATCAGCCCACCCGTCGAACTCAGGTGTTTTGCGTTTGGAGACGATATCCACCCACCTCTGCCATGTTGGCGTGTAGTGCGTTTGTCGCATGCGTAGCCATATTATGACTATTTATCACATCACCGTGATTCATATACAATCAAAAGCTACAAACGTCCTTTAATATCAATTCACTCTACCTCGGAAGTAATATATTTTCATATATGTTACCGAAGGGGAATTTTAGGTGATAATAAGTCCACCGTCCGTGGGATCGAACCAGCGACGGACGGGGAATCAGGACTTACAGTGACACACTAACCAGTCGGCCACAAGAGAGGTATAAATGAATACCATCTCCCATCAGCCCACCCGTCGAACTCAGGTGTTTTGCGTTTGGAGACGATATCCACCCACCTCTGCCATGTTGGCCGTGTAGTGCGTTTGTCGCACGTAGCCATATTATGACTATTTATCACATCACCGTGATTCATATACAATCAGAAAGCTACAAACGTCCTTTAATATCCAATTCACTCTACCTCGGAAGTAATATATTTTCATATATGTTACCGAAGGGGAATTTTTAGGTGATAATAAGTCCACCGTCCCGTGGGATCGAACCAGAGGTGGGTGGATATCGTCTCCAAACGCAAAACACCTGAGTTCGACGGGTGGGCTGATGGGAGATGGTATTCATTTATACCTCTCTTGTGGCCGACTGGTTAGTGTGTCACTGTAAGTCCTGATTCCCCCGTCCGTCGCTGGTTCGATCCCACGGGACGGTGGACTTATTATCACCTAAAAATTCCCCTTCGGTAACATATATGAAAATATATTACTTCCGAGGTAGAGTGAATTGGATATTAAAGGACGTTTGTAGCTTTCTGATTGTATATGAATCACGGTGATGTGATAAATAGTCATAATATGGCTACGCATAGACAAACGCACTACACGCCAACATGGCAGAGGTGGGTGGATATCGTCTCCAAACGCAAAACACCTGAGTTCGACGGGTGGGCTGATGGGAGATGGTATTCATTTATACCTCTCTTGTGGCCGACTGGTTAGTGTGTCACTGTAAGCCCTGATTCCCCGTCCGTCGCTGGTTCGATCCCACGGACGGTGGACTTATTATCACCTAAAATTCCCTTCGGTAACATATATGAAAATATATTACTTCCGAGGTAGAGTGAATTGATATTAAAGGACGTTTGTAGCTTTCTGATTGTATATGAATCACGGTGATGTGATAAATAGTCATAATATGGCTACGTGCGACAAACGCACTACACGGCCAACATGGCAGAGGTGGGTGGATATCGTCTCCAAACGCAAAACACCTGAGTTCGACGGGTGGGCTGATGGGAGATGGTATTCATTTATACCTCTCTTGTGGCCGACTGGTTAGTGTGTCACTGTAAGTCCTGATTCCCCGTCCGTCGCTGGTTCGATCCCACGGGACGGTGGACTTATTATCACCTAAAATTCCCTTCGGTAACATATATGAAAATATATTACTTCCGAGGTAGAGTGAATTGGATATTAAAGGACGTTTGTAGCTTTCTGATTGTATATGAATCACGGTGATGTGATAAATAGTCATAATATGGCTACGTGCGACAAACGCACTACACGGCCAACATGGCAGAGGTGGGTGGATATCGTCTCCAAACGCAAAACACCTGAGTTCGACGGGTGGGCTGATGGGAGATGGTATTCATTTATACCTCTCTTGTGGCCGACTGGTTAGTGTGTCACTGTAAGTCCTGATTCCCCGTCCGTCGCTGGTTCGATCCCACGGGACGGTGGACTTATTATCACCTAAAATTCCCCTTCGGTAACATATATGAAAATATATTACTTCCGAGGTAGAGTGAATTGGATATTAAAGGACGTTTGTAGCTTTCTGATTATATATATATATATATATATATTTGTATGTATATTTGTTTGTTTTTATATATGCGTATTTACGTATGTATATGTGTTGTTCTGCATAGTGGGTTCATCCTTCATCAGGTAGCTGGAGACTTAACGAGCTGGTGTCTTTGGTCTGATTTTTATCCAGTGCGTGTTCACATATGTAATGGATAAATAATAAAATGGATCCAAGTGAATCTGAGAAAAACATATTCATCATTAGATATGTCTGTCAAGGTAGGTTTTTTGGTCAACACGTTAGATCCGGCTTTATATGTCATTCGAAAGGACAAAACATAGAGGAAAAATCGCCGTGCTCATTATATCCCGAAAAGCCAGTCTCTTGGTCGCCTCTCACATGCCTGCCATGTGTTCATTTGGTATTAAGCGGAACGTTTCGTTTGCTTTTACGAGCGCTATTTCGGGAATGGCGAACCATCAGTCATTCATGATGGAGAGAAAGAGAGAGAATTACTGTTATGCTTTAATACAACTTCCCGGGAATTAGAGAACGCACTCCGGTATTTAAGCTTAAGTCTTTTGCCTTTTTATATTTGAGTGTGTTTGTGTGAATCACTACTTTTATGAAAAAATAGTGTTATGCATACTGATGATCCTGCCCTGTTGTTTTTCTTTTACCTAAATAAATCGTGTTGAAATGTTAACTTTATTGCTCTCCTTTTCAATTTTTATGTAAAACTGTGTCTGAGTATTTCCCTGACGGTGTTTATCAGTCAATGTGTTTCTGACAAATTTGTCATTTTAGCCCTTTTCATCTAAAGTCACATTTATAGATTCTGTCTTTTGCTTTGTACACAATTTAATGAAGTTTCTTTAATAATGTGTGGCGATATTTTCGTGAAAAGAAGGGCCTCATATGCACAAATATCTCTTGATGACATTTGATGCATCATGCGAAATCTTTCGGTCACTTTCCTTGAGTTAAGGGATATTATACTCAAATACATGTAAACGAATATGCACGTGATTATCTTTAATGGCACATTCATTCCGTTGCTCAAAATCTTGTATAATCGTGATTTTAACTAAATTTTTTGTGCATACACATAAATACTACATAAATATATTTATTTTCTTTTTTCTTTATTTTAAGGTGGTGTGTGTTACTTTCGAATACAATGAATTCCGGATGAAGTTAAGTTTTTGCCCTTTTACGTGTGTTGACAGACATTTTTGAGAATGATTAAACAGACTTAGGTGAAACTTGCTAGTCGTATTTTTTTTTTCTTTTTTTTGCAGAAATCAGGCTAAGATGATTTGTTGCTGAAACACTTAACCAGGGCCCATAGGGAGCCCAGTGGTATAGAGTGTTACTTTATTCGTGAGACATCGCGATTGGGGAGAATTCAGTTTTACTATTCATCGAAGTGTTATTCAAGCCTCCCTATGTCTCCCATGTGAACCATTTCATTTACATTACCTCTCTCTCTCTCTCTCTCTCTCTCTCTCTCTCTCTCTCTCTCTCTCTCTCTCTCTCTCTCTCTCATCTGTTATGCTGCTAGTATATATATATATATATATATATATATATATATATATATATATATATATATATATATATATATATATATATATATATATATATATATATATATATATATATATATATATATATATATATATATATATATATATATATATATATATATATATATATATATATATATATATATATATATATATATATATGTATATATTATCCTTATTTTGTAGATTTTCAGGTGCTTTTGCCCTTTTCCAGTAAATCCAGAAACTGCGATATTTATCCAGAGGAAATAGAAAGTAACGCTTTATCTTTTCTGTATTTATTTTTAGATGTCTGAGTGTGACCTATCTTATGTTGCGGAAACTTACTTTTTGCATGTCGTCAATGGATTATTGCAAACCTTTAAATAAATTCAGAATCCTTCCCTTCCCACCTACACCAACATCATCTTTTCTTTCTCACTCTACAAGTAAGTTACCGCAGGGAACTGCTTTTTGTGCGCTGCATTGATAACTTCGAAAAACCAACTTGTGTCGAGTGAATAGTTCCATTTCAAGTTCCTTTCTTGTTGTTTGATGGAAAAGTGTGGGTAGATGTCAGATTTTGCGTGGTTTCTCTTGTCTCTTTCAAAATGGTGCAACTTTTGCTCTATCAAATTAGGTTGCCTGAACTGAAAATAAAACCCATTCGTTATTGTTGCGCACAGTGATCGAAATGGATTCCTTTCCGTTTCATTTCCAGACTCGCGTCACTTCCCGTTTTTCTTTGCGGGGAACACAACGACGCAACATCACTACGTTTTTCATTTAATTCTGCGATTTCGCCACATTTTGTTTGGCTTAACATTTGCTTCACTTTTAGAGGTGTGGCGTTGGCATGCTCTTTCGTTATTGCCATAGGAATTTGTTCCGGGTGATAACACAGCTCCATATATCAGCTTGAATCTTTCAACATTATATATTTAGTTTGTTTTCATTTGGGTAGATTCTGCTGCAGGCAATAAGACCGGAAACATTCGTCTGTTTTGAAGTCAAACGTATGACGAAAGTTGGCCGGATAAAAAGGGTGTCAATGAAATAAGTTACTAGTGGCATTTTTATTCATAGGGAATGACTTATCGCTTAATAATTCTTTGCTGAAATTGTTATTTATTTTGTTGTTAGTACTAAAATATTTTCTTATTATTATTTCTTCATAGGCAGTTTTAATAATTATACATATTTGTTTTTTTCATTTCCTTTAAGAATAGTTAATATCGTGCTGTATCATTCATAACACACTATACAAAAAATTATAAATGCACGCTTTAGTAATTTTGTACCATTTATTATCCTCCCATATAGCCATCAGCAGCCATTTGAGGAAGTACTCAAGCTGCTTATTTCCATAAGGACCTGCCTGCAGCAACTCTCGTCGAAGTCTTCCTAGAGAGAGAGAGAGAGAGAGAGAGAGAGAGAGAGAGAGAGAGAGAGAGAGAGAGAGAGAGAGAGAGATTCTTACTTTTTATCACTCTTCATTCTTGCCGGCTTTAGAGGGAACAGTTATTGTGTTCTCACCCCACAGTATAAATGGTATTAAAATTTCCAGCGCATTTGTCATACACGCAAATGCACACGCACACACACACACCCACACACATACATACATACATACATACATATATATATATATATATATATATATATATATATATATATATATATATATATATATATATATATATATATATATGTGTGTGTGTGTGTGTGTGTGTGTGTGTGTGTGTGTGTGTGTGTATTGCGTCTATTGTCGCTCATCCGTGTTATGCAATGACCTGCCTTTTAATATACCTTATACCTATATCGTTCAGTAAATTGAATTAGTTTGTCTGGTGGAGAAATTGCTTTGGTATCTGTTTTATATTCTCGCTAGTTATTTTTTAAATCTCTAGAGGCAATTATGGTGATTGTTTCTTCTTTTGCCATTATTTTACCATTATCAGTTCGCAGTCATTTTATAATTTCATTTTAGAAACTTAAAATGCAATATTTTTCTTTTATTCAAACAGTCTTTTGTCCATATTTAACCCATGTATATATACCGTTATTAATATTCAGTTGTTATGACAACGGTTCACCTTTGGTTGCTTTCTCAGGAGCCAGAAGAAGAATGTTTAATATTTACATATTTGTTCATCTTATTCTCCCTGAATGTCATTTAACTTATAAGGAATATGAAAGTTTTCATTTTCGTAGCCACTTTTTAATTAAACTCGAGGATATTACAGTTATATAAATGAATTACTTGATATGTATAAAAACATGAAATAAGTTCATCTCCGACTTTAGAGCAATTTCCTTGACTATCGCCTTCAGAGAATCTCCTGGGCGTTTGCTAAAGGACACATCTTCTTGGGGCTATTATCTCTTGCACCATGCGTCTTCATATAATGAAATCACTCTTGCAGAGGCAGCTGCAATGATTTGCACAGGGAATACCGTAGTCTTTGTAGTTTCTGTTGCTTCTTGTGACGTTCGTCGCTGTCATCCTTCCAGGCTTCATCAGTGACCGTAACAGTCGATGTAACCTGTTTCCTCTTTTGTCTGAATTCTAGATCAAGTATTATTTACATAATCTAACTTGTCCGCTGAGTTGATTCCATTGTCTGTGAATGTCGATTATTTTCACACTCTTAAACTGTTATAAATGCAAGAATTATCTAAATGTTGCTCCTAATTCGTCAGTATATATGAACTGATAAATGAAATAATTTCTTTAGAAACGAAAACAAAAAGGAAATGCGCAGGACGGAACATCTGATTATGATGTTACATTGACATGAAGACAGAAGGAAGGGTGAATGATAGAGAAGGAGGAGGGTAATGCATGACAAAGATAAAACAGAATGTTGGAACAAATAGAGTTTCCAAGAAGCGAAAGGTCAGTTAGCAAGGGAGGGTTGTCTCCTGTCTCTATACATGTCAAATGCGGATATGAATTAAGCTCATACTGCATTATTCTCTCTCTCTCTCTCTCTCTCTCTCTCTCTCTCTCTCTCTCTCTCTCTCTCTCTCTCTCTCGCTGATGTTTTTGACACTGGCAAACTATCACTTTCTTTTTTCTTAAATTTCGTGTTTGGGGTATATCATTTGCTTCTCTGTTAATAGTCGTCAGGAAAAAAACCTGAAAGTCTCCTTCTAGAAAAAAAAAAGATAAAAATGCTAAGAGTAAGACAGGAGAAACAGAAACTGAAGACAGACAAATGTAATTCATTGAAGCTCTATCAATCTGAATGAAGAGAGGCCGTAAGATGATAATGTAACTGGGAAAGAGAGAGAGAGAGAGAGAGAGAGAGAGAGAGAGAGAGAGAGAGAGAGAGAGAGAGAGAATGCAGTAAAGACTATAAAGTGGGAAAGCCAGAAAGATAGCCATAACCAAAAGTGAAGGATACGAGGAATGTTTTAAAGGAGAATGAAGACATTATCGTAGTAAAGTAAGGCGTTATATATCGGGAGAGCAAAACTGATCAGTGTATGCAGATTATGAAGGGGTTTTATCTTGCTGAGGAAACAGGTATGATTCCCACAAGTCAGAGATCGGAATAAAGGTTTGATGGATGTTCCCCAACATATGGCAGATTTTCCTTTTGGAAAGTGCTTCCTGTAGCGTGGTTAAAAACCAATATTTCTATAAGTTTTTGTTTTTCTGAGGAAACCAAATAGCCTGATATTAGACTATGAAATTATATAAAAGATTTTTTTTTTCATTTTATCATTACATTGCGATATAGTTTTCTTTGAATATTGAAAATCAGAAGATTCGGTATAATACGACTTTCATTAACCTGCAGACAATTCGGAAGGGTCAGTATCTTTAACAAATGAAATTTTCGGTCAACGACTTTACACCGTAACAGCTCCGTTAAGGTGTAAAAACCTAGTGTTAATGCGCTTAGCAACGCGCCTTTCCACGACCTCTTGGGGAAGATTTTTCCTTTTTTTTTTTTTGGAGATTTACGCCCATTTGAAGAGCAACTTTGAAAAAGTTAATTAAAGCCGGTTATGCCATCCATGAGCGTAGCACAAAAAACCACTAGGTTTTGCAACAAGTCTTTTTTTTTGTTTTTTCAAGGTAAATTGGTCCCTTTTCCTCTGGCTTTCATTTGTATTTTTCATTTCTTCGTACTCTATCTGGATGTTCTATATGAGATTTTTGTTACTTAGTTTGTATATTCCTCCTGTTCTCCTGACATTCCATCCTCAAAAGTAAGGAAATGCAGCTGGGAGGATGAGATTTCATGACATTTTGAATAAGGCCCTACGCGTTTAAGTGGAAGTTAGAGGTAGATGGTTATCGTAATTAAAGGCATGTCATGCGTCATGCATTGTCCATCAGTTGGTACAGGCTTAGAAGCATTCATGAAACGTCGCAAATTCATGAATCTTCTCCTAATACAATTTGAACACCAAGAAAGTTAGGCTAATGTTTATATCGATTTGAGAGGTCAGCGTTATGGCTTCTTGTTCGTTACTTTAAGATAAGTAAGGCATCAAGAATATTCCTGTATATTTTACCGTGTACGAACTTATGTCCCCTACCCAACAGACTTGTTATTTCTTCCAGTATTTCGTTTTCCTACGCTTCTTCATTATTACCCTTACCAAGCCATTATCCGTAATCGTCTATCCTCATCCTCATTTTACCTCCATATCATAATCCTTGTGGGTGGGGGTTTGGGCGTGGGGGAGGGAAGTAGAAGATGAGGCTTTACTCCTTTTATCGTTCTTCTTGGAAAAACCAACTCCTGATCTCAGTTTCCTTGAGGTGGACGTGGTAGGGACTGAAGGAAAGGCCTTGAAAAAGATATTTTACATTATAAAACCTTCCCCTTGTTCTAAGATTTTCTGAATTTTGATGATGAAAGAAAGGTTTGAGTTCAGCCTCCCCCCCCCCCTGAATTTCACCACTTATATGTTTTGTTGTGAATGTACCTCGAGAACACTATAATAATATAATAAGAGGTAATTCAAGGAAAACTAATTGATGCTTTGATTCAAGTGAGGCAGCAGCTGGTATACGGGTTGATATAAAAGGAACAGCTGTTTTTGGTCTTAAGTGCCTGGCCACCTACAAAATATATAGGAAGTTGTTTGGGGCATCCTAGAAATAAATTGCTTTTCGGTGGTGCACATTTTCACTGTAGCTAGCATGTCATGTGTCAGTGACGTCATTTCATGTGCATGGCATAAGATAATACCCGTTCATATTATCCTCACGTCAAAGTTCTTTTGCATAAGTCATAAATATCAATAACAGTAATAACGATATTTATTATGTTAATAAGTGTATAATAACAAAAAGTTGATCATGAGAACCAGATTATTAAGTTTCTTGACTGTAAAAAATACCTAATTAAGGTTATAATTAAATTTATATAAGTGTATAATAACAAAAAGTTGATCATGAGAACCAGATTATTAAGTTTCTTGACTGTAAAAAATACCTAATTAAGGTTATAATTAAATTTATGAGCTTCACCTCCCCCTAATGTAATATTCATCAAAGGTAGAGTTCTTACTAGAATGTAACATTATTTGACATTTTGTGTTTTCTGATCTTTGCAATATTCTCTGAAATCTTAAAATTCTCATTGCAATATTATGCTTTTAGAGGATCAGATTATTTTTTTCAATACAATATCTTTTGAAATTTAACTTTTCATTGGAATATGACGCACTCGTAATATGGCATCCAGGGAAACGTTATTCCTACCTAGCATTGTTGCATTAAGCATTATAAGATATATGATGTTCACTAAAGTTACGCTTGTGAATGCAATACATTTTACAGTGCAGTGTTCACAGACGTGTCATTTCTAAATCTGAAGTTAATTTCAATATTTTTTGTATTTTTTTTATTCGTTGTTTTGGGAAACTATAATTACCGTACTCTTTGCAGACCATACTCCAAATTGATTTTAATTTTGTGAATAGGTTTTCCATATTCACGTGAATCCCTTTAAAACTTTGATTGTCTTGTATTTGATGACTGGAAAGTGGATCGTCTACTGACTTTTGCAGCAACCAATACTGCGATGTTCCGTCTTGCATCATAATGCCTCGTTCCTTTTGCATGCTGCCACGACACTGCATGCACGCTGGGTCCTGGATTACCTGCAGGAACCCCAGTCCTCGCCCATTGTCCCTTCCTCCTCTGCAACACCTGATTGTAGGTGACCGTTAATTTTCCCTCTATCTTTTCCCAGTTACATTTTGTGAAGAGCGATTTATGTCGTTTTATTTTTCAATAAATCGAGATTCCAGTATTGGAATTTGAGTAGAATTTAAATTAAATCTCACTCTTCCCTTTTCACTTGCTCTGCATTGAGCTTATACTGTGTGAATATTAATCATTAGTTTTCCTTTTTTTTTTTTAAGGGTAGAATATTTTAAGCAACAACTCTCTCTCTCTCTCTCTCTCTCTCTCTCTCTCTCTCTCTCTCTCTCTCTCTCTCTCTCTCTCTCTCTCTCTCTGAGGTGAGAATGCAGTTATACTACTGTGAGAAAAGTAAAGTGTATTAATGCTGTAGTAATCGGAGACCACTATGTACTGTATGTAAAGGACAGAAGAATATAAATGGATAAAAGCTAAATATTGCAGATAGCAAAGGAATAAAACTGAATGGACCTTACGGACGATTACGTCATTGACCCAGATTCGTGAGCTCGAGCTTTCGTCCTGCGTGGGAGGAGGAAAGGGTCAAACCTGTTTGTAGGTTGCAACGTCACTCCGTGTGTACATTCATTTTTCTTAAAAGTAACTGGATATCATTCATTAAAGTGACTCTTGTAGGGTGAAATATCGGTTGAATGAAGTTGAACAACCCATATTTTTATGAATATATTTACATCGTGGCCTATGTAGTGATTTTCCTGTTTTTTTGAACCTGAATTTATTTTTACTCTGGGTTCTGTAAATAAGAGTTACATTTATACGTAAACAGAAAAGTATGCATGATTTCTGCGAGAAAAAGAATATTTTCGTTGCGTCCGACTGTTATCGACTTTTCAATCTCCGTGACCTTGGCACAGGCATCCTTTTCTCCTCTAGAGGAGGATAAAGTGGGATAGGTTTGAATGTGGGAGATGAGAAAGAAAGAAAGGTGAGAGAAAACAGATAATAATGATGCGAAAAAGAGGTAAGATAAACAGATTAAGTAGAGGTCTGAGACTAGAATGGAGGATCATATACTTAGTCTGAAATGGGAAATCGTTGAAAATAGAAATAATAAATAAGGCTTTATGTGAGAGCTTGCTTACCCATTCCGTTAAAATGTGACGAGCAGTATTGCAACTGAAGTTTTTGGCTAGAAGAATATGAATATTCTCCGTAATATATTTTTCATTTGTTAATACATTGATACTTGGAATGCATTGGGTGGTATGTAATCATGGCTTGAACGAATTTTCCTTCCTGCAATTTATCAGAACTTCTGATAAATTGACTAATGCGCATTATTTGTTTTTCATCCGTTACAAATGGCATGTTATGTCCTCCTCCTGTCAGTTACTGTCGTTGATGATCAGTTTATGGTGAAGTCTTCATTGCTGCATCTCTAAGTTTTACACAGCACTTCCACTTTTCGATATATCTGCAGTGAAGAACCATAAGTCTGGCTGCCAGAATGAGACTAAATAGAATGTTGATCATCTCTTTCGTTTAGGGGTGTCATTATCCTTCACAAAGTAATGTTTTCTTTTTATCAATGTGTTGTCTAAAGCAGTTTTTCTCGTCAAAACGTTCTTCATATTCTCTTTGCGTTCCGGTTACCTTAACTTGTTCCTGTGGAGAAAGTCTCGTGGATTTGTTTGTCTCATCTTTCCTTGGAAAAAGAATATTGTTTCCAAAGGCATGCTGTCTTAGGTTCTTGATATTGTTGATTTCAAACTTGAAGGTTCTCCAGTTCTTGTTTACGCCTGGAAACGAGTGAGACAGAGGGTAACAGAATAACTGGTGTTCCAACATAGTACTTTTGAGGAGGCTTTGTCATAGAGATTTTTGTATGTACAGTTTTTATGCACCTTTTCCTTTCTTTTTTAAAATTTGCCCCTTTGCCCCCCCACCTTTTTTTTTTTAAATACTTTGGACTTTCAGATGTAGTGGTGGTCTAGGATAAATATGTCTCAATATATTTCTGAATGATATAGCTTCCTATACTGTTTTAAATGCTGTTATTTCTCCGAATTACTTTTTAACATTATTGTTGCTGGTATCACTTTCCTTTTGATCGTATTTTCAAAAGTTTCTATGATATATCTGTTTTTAATTAGATAATTCCCACTATTAAAGCATCCGTACAAGACCCTCTGTAATGTTCGACCGGTTTTTTTAGAAGGGTCGACTGACATTAACACTTAAATAATTCCTACGATAGCGCATCGAGTTCCAGTCCTTCTGCATGTGTGAATCGCTGAATGAATACCTCCTTTGGGGTTCATAAGCTCCAATTGCACAATAGAGCAATGATTGCAATACCCATTATCTCTCCCCTAACGGTATTGGTGTCAGCATTTATTTTTGTCTGTTTTGGCCAACTACAGATGAAGAGCCATTATCAAGTATCGTTGTGCAAATCTCTTGACGCTTTTCTAAATTTTCCGTGGGGAAGTTTAAAAAAAGATGATCGCTAGACTTACCTGAGCATGCTGATATTTTCCTCAGTATCTTAATGAAAATTTTTCCCAATATATATAACAACTTTGTAACCACCGTGTGTTCATGTCATTTAGATGCTAAAAAAATAAGTCGTGAATGGTAATCATTATTAAATATACACCTGTATGTGTATAAATAGGGTGTGCAAGGTTGCCCAGCGCGGCGTCGTCTCTTAACACACGAGTTTAAAATTCTTCCTGTCATTATTCATAGACGTTTTGCTACATTTGTATAAGACTGAAACGTTATATATATATATATATATATATATATATATATATATATATATATATATATATATATATATATATATATATATATATATATATGTGTGTGTGTGTGTGTGTGTGTGTGTGTGTGTGTGTTGCTTTCAATGATCAGCTATAACATTGGAGATTGAATTTTTAGTGAGATTCATTTAGATTTTGACTAATTTTGTGTTGAGTTGGCATTCAGGTAGCTAGTGTGAATAGAATGAATTAGATGTCCAGAATAGGAAATGATTACTGAATGGTAACCCATTCATATTCTAAGGAGATTTCATCATCATATAACAAATGTTATCAGAGGCTCCAATATTGGAATATCTCAGAAGAATGTAATTCAAGGGATGCTTTTTTCTCGATATGGCAATCGCATGTGCGATGAGTATTTCTCCCTCGACATTCTCGTCCTGTAGACTTTTGTAAATTACTCATTCTAAAAATACTCATAAAGATCAATATTATGTTATAAGAGTCGCATGTGCCCCTTTGTTTTGTAAAGGTTTATCTACCTTTTTAGGGTCCATTCGTAAATATCAATCGTATATGAAACAACTACTTTTTTTATTCCACAACTTCCTGAATCATACATACATGAAATTTTGCCTCTTGCATATTCACGAACTCCCATGAAAACCTGCATTTTTTAAATCGTTCTTTTTAACATTTCGGAATTTAAATTTGAAAATGATGAATACTTTTTCGTTCTCACTGAATTGTCGCAACACAGCTTTTCTTTTGTGGGATGTTAGGTCTAGTCACGCCCGTACCTTAATATGCACTTTGGAGTCTGTTTAAAAGGTTAAACGTACTTTAGTTTTTAGGTTTACCATAAGTTCTCCTGCAAT
>NC_089752.1:44406027-44413527 GCF_040412425.1 Macrobrachium rosenbergii | reverse complement strand
CTTTTTGATTTTGTACTTACCGTTGTAAATGATGTCTCAACCTACCTAGGTGATATGATATCAGCAGGAAATATCATGCAATACATATATTAATGCAAAGGCTGCGAATTTCCAAACCTGCCAGTCCTGACTGTTTGTTAAATATTCGTAAGATCATCTTACGAGCTGTGAGAGCACTTCCTCTTTCCTTTGAACCTTATTTCGTACAATCGAAGTCTAAATTTTTATTGTGACTTTCAGTTATTTCCCGAATTTTAATTATCTGTAAAAGAAAACTATTGTGCCGGCTTTGTCTGTCCGTCCGCCCTTAGATCTTAAAAACTATTGAGGCTAGAGGGATGCAAATTAGTATGCTGATCACTTACCCTCCAATCATCAAACATACCAAATTGCAGCCCTCTAGCCTCAATAGTTTTTATTTTATTTAATGTTAAAATTAGCCATAAGCACGCATCTGGCAACGATATAGGACATGCCACCACCGGGCAGTGGCTAAAGTTTCATGGGCCGCGGCTCATGCAGCATTATACCGAGACCACCAAAAGACAGATATATTTTCGGTGGCCTTGATTATATGCTGTACAGAAAACTTGATTGCGCCGAAGAAACTCCGGCGCATTTTTTACTCGTTTTTCTGTTGTTTTTCGGCTACTATAGCCTTCGAAGTTGTCAGGCAAGTTGAAATATTTTGCAGAAGTACCTATTTAGTTCAACCCCGAATGCCATTGAAATTTATTTTGTTTTAAATTGTTATGTTTTTTAATCTTCCCATTTCCCTTAATTCAGAGAGAGAGAGAGAGAGAGAGAGAGAGAGAGAGAGAGAGAGAGAGAGAGAGAGAGAGAGGAGCAAATTTTAATTTCGGTATAGTGAAACTTGAGTCAACCTTGTCAACCTTGACAAATAAGTCAAAATGGAGCTGAAGAATTTAATTATTTTCAGTGTTGTGACTGCATGAGAGAGAGAGAGAGAGAGAGAGAGAGAGAGAGAGAGAGAGAGAGAGAGTTTGTATTTCATATATCTCCCCGTAAATACATTATAACATTACATCAAACCTTTTTCTTGCTTCGTCATTTATTAAGTTAGTATTCATTCCGCTTTACTGAGTGGAAATCTTATTTTCTGCACACACATGAACAAAGAGAGGGCTTTTACTCGCTTACGCTCTTTGATCGTGTTTATAATAATGTTCTGATTAAAAATCAAATGAAAGAAGAAAGCTACTGTCTTTGGCATTATTCTCTCTCTCTCTCAGTCTCTCTCTCTCTTTCACGTACTGAGATATAAAACATAACAGAGGATACTTAATAGCACGCTATATTAATGACCTTGGCACTTATCACGCCAAATAACACCCGATAATTATGGTATTAATATTCAACCGCATTCTCTAATCTAGCAAGCGCAACACGAGCATATTAGTAATGGTGTCGAAACATCGTTGATTAGCTTTTCTTTAATATTTTGTTTTGAATTAATATATTTCAAGAAACTTTCCGAGGATTTCCTCACTTACTCATGTTTACTCTCTCTCTCTCTCTCTCTCTCTCTCTCTCTCTCTCTCTCTCTCTCTCTCTCTCTCTCTCTATATATATATATATATATATATATATATATATATATATATATATATATATATATATATATATATATATATATATATATATATATATTTTTATAAATATTACTGCTGTTCGCCCTCGATGTAGTTAGGTGTAGGAATATTAGGCCAATTGACCTCGACAGAGAACATCTCTGCCCGCCGGTAGGGTAGGCAATTTAAAAATAACAATCACCGCCGTAGACAAATGGCGCCGCATAGGCTGGAAAGTTTGTAAACAAAATATGCGAGGGCATTAGGGACCTAAGCCTCAGAGAGGGTTTACGCTCAATGACCCCTAGTTATGGTGGCCCTTAAGCTTTATTCTATGCATTCGACGATGCCTTTGTCAAGGTCGGATTGCCGAAGCGGTATAAGCCCTCCTCTGGCGGAACGGCGAGGTCGAGCGGAGAGAGATTCCAGCGGTCACTAAACGAGGGTGACGCTGCGTGCGTGTCCGAACGATATTCTTTATTCTTTATTACTTTCTCTCCTACGTCTATCTTAATTAGTGAATTGGGAAGACTGCCAGAATACGACTCCTGAGGTCTCTCGTTTGCGCAGCGACTCGACGTTCACGGTAAGTCCGATTCTTGTTGAAGCTTCGTCGATTGACTAGTTCTTTTCTGTATTTCACATTTTTTCTTTGTTTTCTTCCTTCAGCCACCACTTAGGGTATGTGTTTACAAAGTCTAGATTAAGCCTAATTATTTTATTGTTAGCTTCAACCCCATTATTCCAGTAAAATACCTAGGATTTAGGGTAAGCAAAATCAGGTTAAATCTCGATGCTTTGATTGCCTCGCGTCCGAAAGTTTGGAAGAACCGTTGCGTTTAAAATCAAATTCATCTCAAATATTCTTTGTTAAGGTTAATAACCCTTAACTGGCGACCTTTGGCTAATTAACGTCTGTCTTTGAGGTTAACTTTTGGCTTCAAGTGACAGGTTACGTGTAATCTTGGTTTGCAGGGCCGTAAAAATTACGTAAATTGAATAATACATGATCAACCAAGACTCCTCACACGTAACATTGGCGACCTTGCGTAGAATCTAAAGTACATTTTAGAGAAAGAATCTGGAGAAAAGGAAATTAAATTACATTAATTCCAAAAAAAAAAAAAAAAATAGTCAGATATTGAATTCCATTTCATTCTTCCAAACAAGGAACCAGGCATAATAATAAGCAGTAAAGAGAATAGTTATAATAACAAGTGTAGCGAGAATTAGCGTAGGAAAGGGTGCGTCGAGAGCAGAGCGAGTCACAATTTGTAACGGTTAAGACAAGGGCATTTTACCGCATTCGGCGTTCGAGAAGTCGTTCAGTAACGAATCGTAAGACCGGAAAAAGCGGAGCCTGTTTCATGTACACAAAGTAATTTAGAAATCGCGTCGGCAATTCCGATCGTTATTGTTTGCATATAGCGGGAATCATTCAAAAACCGTGTCAGTGAAGTGGCGAACGAACGGAAGTAGTAATTGTATCATAAAATACATTTTCAGTAAAGTAAATTTGGTCCGTTCCAAATCACGCAAATCTATTCCATTGTTTGCCGAGGATGTTTCACCGCGAGAGAACGATAACAAAAGACACAAAGTTGTTTGGTAATTTAGTTTTCCATCCGTAACGTAAAACGCTATGCATGATTGGTATATTTAAAGTAAAATCTGGATACCTGCATTTGTTTCGTTCGTTGTTTGAATTTGTGCTAAAAAGAAAATACCCGTGTTCGCGCGGTTGTTTTGAAATTGTTCGAACTGTTTGTGAGAGAACGGCCATTTTGGGGTTTCCTTCGCCGACCGAGGTTGTTTTGAAATTTAGGCCTAACGGGATTTTCCGCCATCTTAAGACCTTGTTATTGTCATTCTCTGTTGTGACCTCGACTCTGCTGCCCGAGCCACTCTTTGGGTCATATATTTTTTTTTGCTTTTCGTAGCGAACCCACCTCCTAATATCTTAGCTAGGAAAAAACCAAAAGATAATTTAGGCAGGGAAAGTTAGGCCTTAGTTAGGAGTAATAACAAGTTCCTATACGAATACCTACTATAAAATCATATAAAGAAAATTTAAAATTTTTTCGATAAACTTTTGTGACGTCGGCTCCCGGAAAAATTAAGATAATAAAGTAATCCCTAAGGAAGCCAAGACGACGCATCTATATCGTTTTATTAAGATCCATGCCATTGTGCATGTATAAAATCTTTGTTTACATGTTCTCAAGCAGCAAGAAATTCGCTGATTGAAAATCTCTCTCTCTCTCCCTCTCTCTCTCTCTCTCTCTCTCTCTCTCTCTCTCTCTCTCTCTCTCTCTCTCTCTCTCTCTCTCTCTCGTCATTCAAGTAAGCATTCCTAACCTAAGTGTACGTGACCCTCTTCAAAGAAAGAACGGCCGACACTAGGCTAATTAATTCGAATACTTAAACCAATTAAAAGAAAACACCTCTGTCCCACAATAGATGAGGACAAGTTAAGAGTAATTACAATACAGTGATAAACTGTCGGTCACGAGTGAGGCCTGCTATCCAGACCAAAAAGCCAACAGTAGTTTTCACCCTCTGAAAAAAGAAGGGGCCAGCACTGGGGCCGGTACTGGGACCAGCCACTCACGAGGATCTTTAAGAAAAAAAAAAAACCCAAATTCACTTTATTCCACAGTGCCAATAATTTGCAGCACTCATCACTGGAATAGCTTACTTATCTCTCTCTCTCTCTCTCTCTTTTACCTTCCCTTTCTCTCTCATTCGATTGTTGCACTCTGCAGGGGTGTAGAGTGCCTTTCCTCCCATATAGCCTAGTTGGACTCCAGTAGAGGGTCCCTAGGAAACACATTGGCACCATAAGTGCCACCAAGCAAGAATCCAGAAAAATAAATAAAACAAAACCAAAGGGAACACAGAAGAGAAAGTTCTTCTGGAACCTAACCTGCACCAGTGCCTAGGGATACTGAGTGCCACCAGTGTGACCTGTACACGGCACACCCAAACTACAGTGCCACCTTTTGAAAGGGTGCCACTTCATTGAAGAGACACTTCCTCGCTGCCCAAAACGCCCACTCGACCCGGTTAGACGGCCTTCCCACCAGAACCATGGCAGCAGAGCATTATAAAACTTTCCTGGGGCTGGGGACGGCGGCAGGTCTCACCAGCTCGGAACTTACTACCTGGGTTAAGGAGCAAGTGGACGACTTGGCCAAGCGGGAGAAGGAAGAAAGACTCGAGCAGAGGAAGTATGAAGCCGAGCAGAGGAAGTATGAAGCCGAGCAGAGGAAGTATGAAGCCGAGCAAAGGCAGTATGAAGAGGAAAGAGAAGAAAGAAGGAGACAGCATGAGTTAGCCTGCAAGGAAACTGAGTTAGCCCTAAAGGAGAAGGAGCTCGAGCTTGAGAGAGCGAAAATGGAGAATGCCGAAGCTATGGCTAGCCATCAAGCCTCCAGTCCTACACCTGCTGCATCAAACGCTCCAATTTCGAGCATCAATTCTCTAGTCCCCAAGTGGACTGAGGACGAGCCAGAAGCATGGCTGGAGGAGATCGAGGCTCTTTTCGATAACTACAGCACCACGGAGACGGAGAGAGCCTTAATACTAGCCAAGCATATGGAGGGAAAAGCCAAGGCAGCGCTTATCTCACTGGAGAAGAGCCAGAGAGGCAACATGGCGGAAGTTCGTACAAGTCATTACAAAGGCCTACGAGATAACCCCAGAAAAATGGAGACAACGGTTCCGAGGTCTTGCCAAGGAAGTCGGCTGGTCTTGGACGGAATGGGCATGTCACAAAACCCAGTCCGGTACGCGCTGGTTCGACTCCTTGGCCTGCACGACGTTTGAGGATCTCTTCAATCGGACCATGCTAGAAGACCTTTTCCAATGTGTGCCAGGGCCCCTTGCAGTATATCTTAACGATAAACAGCCCTCCACACTTATGGAAGCTTGTCGCATGGCTGATTCGTGGGAAACCTTCAATCAGTCGCATAGCACCTCTCAGAAGCGAATCATCCCTCCGGCCTACCTCTCGAACTCCACTCGCCCGAAGAATGGACTGCCTAGCAAGACCCTGTGTAACTATTGCAAGAAGGGGGGCCACGCTGAAGCTGAGTGCCGATACAAACTCGGCACTAATAAGCAGCCTCACCCTACCAGCCAGAACTCCGCTCCCGATTCATCCGCTCAGCCCTCTCCTCCAACAGTTACTGCAGGCCACCGAGCCCATCCAAAAGGCCCGTGCAGATCCTGTGGGGCTGCTAGCCACTACAATGCTGGATCTCCGGCCTGTCCACATCATGTCCCCATCACCAAATTTGTCAACCTAATCAGCACTTCATTTTCTGCTGCTGGTCCGCACCGGATCCTTTACCCCGAGAGACTGGAAACCCAGTTCATCTCGGTGGCCCCTCTTCAGAGCACTAGCCTGCCAGTGACCCTTCCGGTCACAGTAGACACTGCGGCAGATATTAGCCTGATCGCCAGGGCCCAAGTGCCAGCCGGTGCCATGGTTGACGAAGAAACCCGGTGGGAAATGAAGTGGATAGAGGGCCACACCATCACCGTTCCCACGGTCCAACTCCAGGTTATGACACCTTGGGGCACGATACCCCACCGCCTCGGCGTGGTAGGTGGAATTCGGCCCGGAGTGGCCTTCTTGTTGGGTCGGGATCTTCTCTGCGGAAGCCCGTCACCAACGCCACTCCGCAGCCACGTTACCTCCTCCACGGAGGCCCCATCTAAAACTCTCAACCATGACAAACCTCCACCTTCCGCCCACCAAAGTGGTCCGCGGAAGGGGCGCCACCAACCTATTTCAGGCCTAGCCCTCTCCAATCGCGAAGGGCTGGCCCACCAAGAGGTCCTCCCCTCCGCGAAGAGAGATTCAGGAGGAGCAGTACCGCTGCAGGACGTGCAAGCGGGCAGACCACTCCACAAATTGGGAGGGCTGCCCAAACAAGCAACGCCCAGCGGACGACCCCGAACAAAACTCTAGGAGAGGCTACGATCTCCTGCTGGGGCAGGAATCTCTGCCGCAGCCAAACCCAAGTCGTCCGAGAGGTATTGCACCTCCGGACCCCTTGTCAGGCATGCCTGACCCTCAACTGCTGCCAGTGCCACTTGCGAGCACTGAGCAGTGCCAGACTCCGTCCGCCACGGACGTTGAGCTACCAATGGAAAAGGCCCCTATGCCGGGTCTAAATCATGAGGTGAATCCTCCTCCGGGAGATTTAGGATTCCCCATGCAGTTGATCATCGCGACTGGAGAGCCTCCAGCACCCAGAAACTTCTTCTTTGCAAGATTCTTCTTTGCAAAATTTGAATCCAGGGATGAACCCTGGAGGATCGAAATGGTACCCCTCCCTTGGAAGACCAGGAACTGGCATCCTCGGACGCAGAAGTCGAGATCGCTCTGCGCTCCGGTTGTCGCAGCAGCCGGAGTAGGGAGTCCTCCCGCAGCTTTTGCAGTTGCCCCCGACTGACTTCGCCCCCGCTAGCCCTTCTGGCCTGTCCCCGGAGTCGGTGCTCTCATCACCTGCTAGGCCAGCTACTGATAGGCCTTGGAGGAAACCGAAGAAGAAGAAGAAGGGGGCGGAAGAGAGCCCAGTAGTTGCCGAGCTATATGCTCATCCTGGCACTAGTGCCCTCTCGGCACAGTGCCCTAACATCTAAGTGATCCTGGCCCCTTGCCCAGAGAAGGTAGCCAGTGTGATCTCTTCCTTTTATTTGTACCTAGCCTAGGCCACCTTAAAGTACAGTACATCAATTTAGTAGCCTCGTTCTTTCCACTTACCACCGAGCCGCAGTAATCATGTAAGTAGCCTAACTAATTTCAGTAATCTTAACTATTGTGAAACGAGCCACGATGCTCGTGACACGCATGGCCTAAGACCTCAGTGAGGCACCCATTTATCATATGAGGCAA
>NC_089752.1:44361027-44401027 GCF_040412425.1 Macrobrachium rosenbergii | reverse complement strand
AGGTCTCTGGTGAAACGAATTTACTGCAAGAGTCCAAGAAAACGGGTCGATATTTCAAATCTTCAAAAGTGAGTTTGTTGGATATGGGACTTGAGAGTGCAACAAACGTTTTTACTTTAGCAAAGTATTTTTGCGTTAGCCGATCTTCTTTCCTTTCTATAACAGACCCCTTCAGAATTCTCCCCCGAAAACTCTTCCACATCCTTTAAATCCTTGGCTCACAAAGAAAACATCTGTATTTCCCCCTGCCACCGAATTGCTCAGAGAGAGAGAGAGAGAGATTCTGACCTATGATTTAACGTGTAATTGAAGCATTTTGTCAGTCGATTGTTTCATGTCATTAAATTAATGTTTTCCTTGGAAGCCGTATTGCGAAACGAACATTCGACACTCGTGAGGAAGTTCTTTTCCATTAACATTTTAAAGAAGTAAGTTACCTTTTCATAAACTGAGAAAACCACTGCAGTCCTAAACAGAACAGAAACGGACTTCGCGAACAAATTCTGCATGCTAGCTTGTAAACTTATTATCAATCATTCCTTATTTTACAGCTTTACCTTTGTATCGTTGTTATGCTTATGTCATAAGTCTTCCAAAAGCTAAAACCTTCAGTCTTACGAACTTCCGTGGCTACGTAACATTCTTATTAATCCTCAAAAAAGTTGGTTGTTTCAGACACGCTCAGATTTAAATGTGCATTTATGAATCCACTATTACGAAGTTTAATAAGCTCGTTTGCTCACCTTTTCCAGCACTCTAGCAGCAAAACATCATTATATAATACTTATTTTCTAATTAGGGGACTCTAAAAGGGAATGTGCTGGGTTTATCTTCATTACAATGTAAAACTGAACATTGATGGAAATACGTTTATTCAAGAAAATTACAAACTTGGATCCCCATTTATTTATGTACATCCAGCACCTAGCAAATCTGACAACCCGACGTTGGCTTGATTTCAGGATCTGGTCACGTCCATAATTTCCACAGTAATTTGGGGAATAGTAGATGACTGGATTTTTATGGGGTTTCATGACTTGTTTTTGCCCAATGTGTAAAATTTATGAAATCATAAATGTCGCTGGATCAAGTTTTCAATGTCGTTTGAATTAACGTCACCAAATGTAATGGCGATGATATTCGGTGGTTTTCAACCTTGTTTTGGCTTGTTTTAGAACCCTTTGATTCTTTGAGACACAAGCGTTATGTTAGAGATGCTTGTTGGTATTAGGCAAGAACTTATTCCTTAATATTTTCGTTTGGTAGTATGTAAGTTTTTTCTTCTCTTTATACTGTAAGTACACACAGACACACACACTCACACACACACACACACACACACACACATATATATATATATATATATATATATATATATATATATATATATATATATATATTTATATATATGTGTATATAATTTATAAATTTTGTGACATGAATTAATCCTTTTTCTCGTTGCCAAAGTAAATGCAATGTTTATCGTCCGTTTTGCATGGTCTGATGTATACATCTTCTCCCTTTTCTCACTGTCGAAGCATCATCCTCTTCCCTGCCCCCCTCCCCGCTCTAGGCCAGCAGACTTATAAATTGTCTGCTGCTCTTCCTCTCCTTATTGGACTCGGGTTTTGAAGCCCTTTGACCTCCCTGTGGATTTCCATTTACATATGTTGAACAATGAAAAATTTAAGCAATTTCTCGCTTTTACCATTTGGCCAAGATTTTCATTTCATTGTAACCATGTCTTTTACATCCTCGTTTTCGTCTAGTTTTGCGCATTCTGTCTTTGGTAATTAATGTGTTCCCTCATTAGCAGAGAATTTTGTTTCGCATTTTTTTAAAGCCATACTCATTCGTTTGCTTGGGTATAGACTTGGGCTGTTTATATATATTATTCGGTACTCTCGGAATCCTGATTCTACTTAATTTCTTTGCGATTACCACTTTGACTTAACTCTCTCTCTCTCTCTCTCTCTCTCTCTCTCTCTCTCTCTCTCTCTCTCTCTCTCTCTCTCTGATGTGGACCTGAGTTTTAAGCTTACTTGAGTGGTTTTTCACTTTGACGTTTTGATGAGGTCCACCCAATAGCTTCTCTAGTTATGTACCATGCCATAATGCTTCCTTCTTGGCTAGCACTCTGCTGGGCCCGCGTTCGATTCTCCGACCGGCCAATGAAGAATTAGAAGAATATATTTCTGGTGATAGAAATTCATTTCTCGCTTTAATGTGGTTCGGATTCCACAATAAGCTGTAAGTCCCGTATTCCCATGTCGACAATTCACATGGATAGGTATTTTGAAAGAAAAGGATTACTTACGTACCCTTTCCTAGCATTTTATTGATATTTTTCTCATTACGATGATTTCATACCATTTGCTCTACTTTTACGCAAGAAAAAGCAGTTTCGTTTATACTATTTTTATATGTACACTTTACCCTTCTAATATAGTTTATTTATACGGTTCACACCCTGGTGATTTTTTTTTACATTTATGTGGTAATTTCCTTGGATATTTTCAGTTGGGAATTCTTTCATTATTTCTGTTTCCTCATTTCATTTATTCTTTTTTTTTTTTATTTTGCACGGGGTTTGTGTTTGTTTTCGTATACGACGTACATTTTCTATTAAGTTTCTACCCCACAATTAGGTTAACAAATGTTATATCTCGTAGTTATAAAACCTCTCTCTTAAAAGAAAGATTATAACATTTTCTCCCTCTGAGGGTGAACAGGAAAAATATAGTGGAGGAAGACTCGTTCCTCACGTGAAAGGAAAAGGGGAGGGAGAGGGACGTAAGGAAGGAAAGGGGAAGGAGTAAAAACAGCTCATCCCATTCGCAATTACGAAAGAGAAGGCATTGCAGGTAAATGGATTTACCTTTGGTAGTTCATTATTGTTGTATCGATTAGTTTGCCTTAGAAGTCATTAGCGCGGACATGAGGGGAAGTTGTGCCGTTTAAGTTTCATGTTTCCCTGTAAGGTACTGATATGTCTTGACATGACATTATTATGTTATATTTTTTAAAGGACTTCGTTGTGTATTCATGTAAAAAGCTCAAAGACATTTGCTTGACGTTTTTACATTTTTGTTTTGAATATATATATATATATATATATATATATATATATATATATATATATATATATATATATATATATATATATATGTATATATATATATATATATATATATATATATATATATATATATATATATATATATATATATATATATATATATATATATAAAACGTGTGTATATATATATGCACACACACATACACACACACACACACACACACACATATATATATATATATATATATATATATATATATATATATATATATATATATATATATACATACACACACGCTTTTTCTCCTGCAAGAGTCAATATAGTAATTGGAATCCTTCTTGGGACGGGATGCCCGTGTGCCATAAAGAGTCCTCTTCCCTAATCAAAGAGACCAGAGCCCTTTACTAAGGCTCTCGTCTGCCGTGATGTACATTATATTCGTTTCCCAAAACTCGTCTCTTAGGGCACCATATCTGCTCTGCAGCGCATAGTACGGCCTTGGTAGCAATCTGAGTAAATAGTTTGACAATGCTATTTCTATATCAAAATTATACCATTTTGCTGTAAAGGTGACTAAAAAAAACTTCATCGTTTTCATATTGCATATCCCACGGGTTAGTTTGGTTTATTTCTCTGAAAGCAGGAAGTTTAACTTATTTTATTATTTTTTATTGCTCATATTCAGCGCTCGTGAAGGGGGGAAGGGGTCGACAGAAAGCAGTAAAGTTGAGAGAAGCGACGGAAGTGAAAACTGATTGAGGGTTTGATCGGTTTAGAATGCAAAGTTATGCGGTATTTTCTTCATAGTTGGAAAATATATTTGCATGATTTGGGTTGCTGATGTATCTTTTATTGATTTTACCTGTCCGATGTCTTTAGAATTTATTTTGTATTCTTTCTTAATTTATCTTCTTAATAGGAAAAATTGATATGATTTCAAGCGAATTTTACGAGTATATAGTGAATAGTTATTAATATTTACCAAAACTTTTACTCTTTGGAAATTTTTAGCAGAAATTAAATTGACTTAAAGAGCTCGATAAAGATAATTGTACTAAAATCTCCATTTATAAAGGTTTATTTGATTATTTAAGAATATTCACTTTTTCGCTTTTCAAAATATATATACCTAAATTCGAATAACCCCGCTCTATCAGAAATGATGTATTACTTTGCAAAATAACGTAGTAAAAGAAATTGCGTGCAAGTTAATCAAATTTTATTTCTGTTTTTTACGAAAATCGATAGCACAGATAAAGTGAATAGAAACTGCTTTATTACATGATTGAAGTGAGAAGGTTTTTTTTTGGTTTAGGAGCCGAAAATTCCTCAAGAACTTTTTTTTTCATCAATTATATAGGCACAGTGGGTTACGGCGCAGGTTAGGGAATACCATTCCTCAACAATGATGTGGGTAAAATGAAAATTTAAAGTTTTACTTTTTGAAATTGGTAGAAGCAAAAGTTAAATTTTTATTTATTTTCATTATTGCAGTCCTTCACAGTAGCCTTTTCGTAGCGTTATTCAGGAAAGTTTACGGGATAAATTGGACGTTGCTGTGCTGAACACTGATTTGTTAAGATAGTTTCCAAACTGATAATTGGGTGCGTACCCTTAAGGAAAGCAGTTCCGATGTTTTTTTGAAGGCATAACATCTGAAAGTTTTGCTCTTATTTTGAGTTTTACAAATATTTTTCCGAGTGGTAACAAGAGTTGTTTCACTTAAATGTTTATAGAACATAAAATAGTTTAAATGAAAACGAATTTTTCGAGAATGAACAAGATAAAGTAAATGTTACACAAAATTTTTCCCTTTTCTGGTACATCAGTGTTTATGTTCCGGACCTGGTGAAGGTAAATTCTATTTACAAATGAGATTAAACTCTGAATTATGTTCTCCAAATAAATACCCTCAAGTTTAATGGACTCTGCATGCATTATCTCTTGAAGTTAAAACTGGAATGTAGGCGAAATAAAAGTTGAGATTTGCATAAGAAAAATTAGGATGGTAAATGTTGGAATTAAATAATTATGCTCAAAACACATTGAAATGCGTTATGGGATATATCATTTATATGTAATATTGGGGTATCGGTAAGTGAGTGTTTAATTAAGAGAAGTTAAGCCAGAATATATTACAGAGAAATGAATCTCAAATTATTATTGGAATCATTTGCACAAAAACCATAAATATTTCGTGGTAGATAATCCACGAATGAATGGATGTATGCTGCATTACATATTTAGAAGAAAACAAGTTGGCAGGAAAAAAGTACGTTTTAGGTGTTATACCTGAAGCCTAATTCAGTCAAGTAAATCAAAATATCTTGAGAGAAAAACTTGTCAGTTTTATTTTATGTAGGATTCTGCTTTACAAATATTTTGATTATGAAAAGCGGTAGACATGAAATTGGACAAAAAAAAAAAAAAATGCGATTTTGTGAATCGACGGTCAGACAGACAATAAGGGAAATGATATAGAGATAATTATGACCAGTGGTCATTTGTGGCATTAGGTGAACTGCTTTATTGGGCAAAAAGTCAATTCCTAACCCGAATTAAGGACAGTTTTACTTGTGCCCTTTTTTCCTCTGGTGTTTGGGTTGTTGGCCGTGATTATTGACTAACGAGATCGTTTTTCATCAGCTGATGCAAAAGGATAAAATTTGGAGTTGGTTTGGAACAACGCTGGATAACAAAGTTGTCATAGTTGATGACTGTCGCTGGTCACCAACAGTGGTTTGATTATTGTCATCATAACAGTCACTGTCATTCCGTCTATCTGCGGTGCAATTTATCTCGTGTGCGAATGGTGTTTATTTTTCAGTATCGATTTTTCTAAGGATTTTTTTCCCACCTTTTGGCGTTTTTCCTTCTTGATCTAGTTTTTTTTTCATCAATACAGATTCGGAGAGTGTTATCTGTTGTTTGAAGACGGCCCTAATGGTTTTCCTTATTTTTCTGCGCATAAGATATGAGGGCAAACTGGTTACGAAAGTAAGATTTCCTTTTTAAGATTAAGTTTTAGGTTATATATATTTTGTAATTTTTAGTTCCCATCTGCTGAATTTTCAGTGGAATTTCAAGACGTTCTAAGTAATTCGAAATTGGTGGAAGGCAATTTGGAATTCTATCTCTCTAAGACTGTGTTTTTTTTTTTTTAGTGATACCGAAGTTTCCTGGAAGGCATCAAAGCTGTTCTTGTGTACTTGATGGGTGTAGTAACCATTTTGCCTGTCAATTCTTATTGTAATGCAAATATGCTTGGGTGCTTCATTAGGAAAAAGGCTAATTAAAAAGAAATATTTTCGATTTTCTTACAAAACCAGTTATATGTTTTCAGTCAATCATTTGGAATGGGAGTGTTAGCTATTCTGTGTCGAGAAACAGATTGACGAAAACAATAAGCCACTATAAATAAATATGGTGGTTTTTCGGGGTGTTATAGATCCAAGTGACTTTTTGAAAGTGTCAGAGGTCACTGAAGCATATGTATGATTCAGAATGTGCCTGTATGAGGAAAATTACGTTCCTCAGTGAATTTTTATCTACCTTATATTATTTCCATAACTGGATGTGTTATTTTTTCATCATCCTTAATGGTGTTTTCCTCTGTATCATCTTAAAATTTGCTGGAAAGGTCCACAGTTTTTTACAATTACCTGTTCATAATTCTTTGTTCAGTTAATCCCTAAGTAAAGTGCATGTTTTCATGTCGAATTATAGCTTAATTTCAGTTTATATGAGATTCTTCCCCTTTTCTAATCTTTGATGAGCTTAAGAGTGAAAAGGTTACCCTTATGAAAGTTAGTTTGGCCGGGCGGTCCAAACTTTGACTTTATTTATCACAGAAAGAGCTAAATAGCATAAATGGAGCTCTCTCCCTTCCCTTTATACTGAGTTGACGCTAGTATGTATCGCGAATACTTCTTTTATGAGTGTATTTTTTTAACCTTCAATATTGCCATCCCAGACGGGCAAAAACGCAAGGATAATGTTGGAAACAACGGCTCATCCCAAGGAACAACTAAAACTCTCGCACGCTTTATGGCATTCATTTTATGTACGATAGCAAACTGAACGAAGGATTACCTCTGTCTAGACAAGTTAATGGATTTTTCACTTTGGCAATAAGAGTTCCACATCCTCTTTTGACGACATAAACACCTCACCCGCAACTTCCGCATAGAATCTCTCGAGTGTCATGATTATGTCATTTTCATTTCCAGTCAAGTGGCGCGGAGTGAGCTGCTTAGAATATAGTCAGTAAGCAAACAGATCCTTGAGGTTATGGCCCTTAGGTTTTAGAGCAGGAATCCTGAAGTGGAGAATAATTATGGTGGAAAACGCATCGCTGATACAAAAACGCGCACGCACACAAACACACACACACACACACACACACACACACACACACACACATATATATATATATATATATATATATATATATATATATATATATATATATATATATATATATATATATATATATATATATATAAAACAAGCCTATAACAAGCACCAGCCAACTGCACTTTATGTACTTGTCCTCAAATTTTAAACATGTTCATACTTATTTTTATTGTCGTTGTGAGATCTTCGTAGCTATGCATTCCTTGTGGAATTTTACGATGACAGTATTTTACTGTCATATTCTCTGAGCAAATGCAATTTTCTTAAATCAACTTATACGCCTTATATGAACAGCGACTCCAGTATCGCTTTCAGTCCATCGCTGGTTTTATCAGCCGAGTTAAGCAAAGTCAGCAGGGTACAGTTTCTTTAACGGAACAATATTGAAATTTGTATTAAAATAAAGAGTATTAATGAATCTGAAAATCCATGAAAAATACCCAGAAAAACATGCTATACGAATATCGCAAAAAATCATTGTTAAATATATAAAAAAATCCACTTCATGATTTCAAGGATTGTAAATAACCTTGAACTATATCAAAGCCTTAAAAGACTGTCTCATATCAGAAGGAAGTTGCGGTAGTAGTAGGCTAACGGAGAACTCTTACAATATGTTTTGGGAATCGGAATACCGGCAGTCGCTGAATGGGAAGAAGTCACTTCGAAATGAGGAAAGAAAATCCTTATTTTTTAATATACTGTGTCTGAAAAAATTTTGGTTAACATTATCTTTGTCCGGATAGCTAAGGAGAAACACACGCACATCTATTGATCTATCTATCATATATATATATATATATATATATATATATATATATATATATATATATATATATATATATATATATATATATATATATATATATATTATATAATTTATATATGAAGTTTTTATCACACCATGATTTATATGCATTCATGAAGCTACAAATGTCGCTTAATATCCAATTCACGGCAGATTCGGCATTAACTTACACCGCTCTTGGTGGCTCAATGGTTTGACCGTCGAATGGAGTCGATGGAAGTTACCGTGTCTAGGGATCGAGACCCGGCGATTCCGATCCATTTATCACTTAAAAAAAAAAAAAAAGAGAAATTCCCCTTCGGTGATAATTCCCTGTCGGGGATATTCCCGAAGTAGCGTGAATTTGATATTAAGCCATATTTGTAGCTTCATGAATGCACCTGTATATAAATCATGGTGTGATAAAAATTTCATAATAAGAGCTGCGTGTTCCAAACGAACCAATGAGTTATCATGGTGGAGGTGGGTTATTGCCGAAGCACATTACGATTTCCCCGCTCTCGACAGGGTAAATAAGTACGGCAGATTCGGCATTAACCTCTCTTGGTGGCTCAATGGTCTGACCGTCCAATGGAGTTGCTGGAAGTTACCGTGTCAAGGGATCGAGACCCGGCGGCATATTTCCCAAGTCTGGAAGAGTACAGCGGTAGGGAAAATTAGGACCAATCAAAGCGCGCGGAGCTGATCATGACGTCACAAGCCACGCCTTTTAGCTCCTCAGTACCATATCCATTACCGCCAGTCACGATGCCGAAGAAAAGCTTTCCAATTTCAGTTTATGACTTGTATGACTTATACATTTTAGTCAGATATATCTAAACATAATGCAGCACTAATTTAACAACAATATATTCTTCAAATGAGATACACCGTGAAATATATTATACGTTATTGGCTTCTCCTTCTTGGTAATAATGGTCAGTGCCTGTTAATTCCTGCTCGCAAAGTCGATATTTACTGCATAAATTATATTTTTATCGAGAGTTTCTAAATTATATACTTGAAAATGCATGTTTAATTCCATTTATAAAGGGTTGCGATAACTCATGGGATGAATAAAACAATATAATACAAGATGGTAAAAATGATGGTATATGACCTGTAATTAGTACTGCAGACTACAGACAGGAGGCCAAGAACTTCGCGGCACTTCGACTCCCATCAAGATGAATTTAATCTTGGACTTTGAAAGTGACGGCTTTAAAAATGTTGTCATTAAATATGAACAAGACTGTGTAAAACTTAGAACCAATGTCAAGTGCAGAGAAGAATTCAAGCATTGGAAAGATATTTTTTGTTAAAAAAAATAAGCAGTGTTTTAATTCTTATAAACTGTACCCAGTTGGCGGCGAAAGAAAATGTTGCAAATGCTAAGTCACTGAGCTAGAGGGCAACTGAAGTAAGTTGCTGCTAAAATGTTGTCAGGATGTAGTGTTATGTGCTGGACTGTGCAATATACTTTTTTCTTCATCCCTAGAGTACTTCTTATGAGTTAAAAATATATAAAAAAAATTAACTCTGAACATTTACCTACCTATATATTATTTCGACGCAGTTTATTTTATTTGGCTTTCATTATTGTATAAATGTGAGTCTCAGCTCAGTATTAAGTCCATTTTAGCCCCCTAAGATCTATACTGCACAGTACTGTATGTATGTGTGTGTTTATATACACACACACACACATGTATATATATATATATATATATATATATATGTATATGTATATATATGTATGTATGTATATATATATATATATATATATATATATATATATATATATGTGTGTGTATATGGAGATAAAAGAGAACTCAATCCTGGAGCATGAGTTTATTCCAACGTTTCGACCGCTGAGGTTTCCGTCAGGGAACTAACAAAGTACAGGCTATAGCAAGTATATATACAAAATCATATTCCCTAGGGCTGCAAGTGTCGGGAACGGTAAGGGGATTAAAACATTAGCGCAACCATAGGGAATATGATTTTGTATATATACTTGCTACAACCTGTACTTTGTCAGTTCCCTGAAGAAGACCTCTGCGGTCGAAACGTTGGAATAAACTCATGTTCCAGTACCGAGTTCTCATTTATCTCATTATAACCACACCTATCAAAAATGAACTCTCATCATTATATATATATATATATATATATATATATATATATATATATATATATATATATATATATATATATATATATATGTGTGTGTGTGTGTGTGTGTGTGTGTGTGTGTGTGTGTGTGTTTATGTATGTATGTATGTATGTATATATATATATATATATATATATATATATATATATATATATATATATATATATATATATATATATATATATGTGTGTGTGTGTGTGTGTGTGTGTGTGTGTGTGTTTGTATGTGTATGTATGTATGTATATATATATAAATATATATATATATATATATATATATATATATATATATATATATATATATATATATATACTATTTATATGTTTATGTAAATATAGTTATATACATATATATTTATATGTATGTACGTATATTTATATATATATATATATATATATATATATATATAAATGTATATATATATATATATATATATATATATATATATATATATATATATATATATATATGTGTGTGTGTGTGTGTGTGTGTGTGTGTGTGTGTATGTGTATGTATCATATATATATATATATATATATATATATATATATATATATATATATATATATATATATATATATATATATATATAGATTATATATATATATATATATATATATATATATATATATATATATGTATGTATGTGTGTGTGTGTATAAGATTTTGCTAATCCTAACGTTTACCACTAGCCCACTCGAGCATGGAACGTTTTTCAGGCGTTACTGCCTGTTGTTTCTGGCTATAAAAAGGTATTCTGTACAGTACTAAAATAATAACTGCCTTATGCTTAAATGAAATGTGGAGGATACAGTTTTGATGACAAATTTATGCACTTAATTTAAGGCATACATTTGGCTATTGAGTGTGAGCTTGTATGAAAACAGTGGCATACTCATATACTACCGTTATCCCTGGCTTCAATTAATACATGTTGAATATTTGTATAAAATTTTCTGCTGAAAGAGAGTTTGGAAAAAAGTGTCATCTATATTTATTTTAAAGCATATTGCAATTCTAATAAATTTATGCATCAATTCTGCTCTAGTTTAGCTTAGTAAAAAGTCTACTGTAAATCCATAAATAGGCATTCTGTACTCCTATAATTGCTAAAAATATTAAATACTAATGAAACAGTCATTTTAATTATTTGTACACAATGAATGACAAGCATGAAGTGTTTGCTAAAAAATATTAAATATAAATTAAATAATCAGTGCTTTCTTTGTACACAATGAATTTTAAGCAAAAATCACGTAAGGGCTTGCTAAAAATATTCAATACTATATTATATTATCACTTTTTGTTTATCTGTACACAATTAAAAATCAAAAGCAAAAAATATTCAATGAAAAACTTTTTATATATTTGTACACAATGAATTACAAGTATCAATCAGGTACGGACATCACGAAGGTTATCAAAACGAAATCCACTTAAAAAGGCAATTTTTTACTACAGCTTATCAAGTACACCTTGAAAAGCAACCTTATTCAGATTAGCTACTGATAGGGTGAGTTTGTCAAGTAACTAACTATATTTGGTTACAGTAGGCTAACTTAGATCACCAAAACAACTATACTGTAGGTTTCCTCAAGGGCACATTAGCTCTTGAAATAATTTAATGAATGAAGCTGATACAGTGTCCCTGTAAATAGTAGGGACTATATCAGTCTGATTCCTGTTCATAACCTAGTAATGACCAGTATATTGCTTTTATACATTGCACAGTAATGTCCATTACTACGAAATAGCATATGTCCATAGAAAGCCGTAGCATAAGCCTACTCCCTCTCTATTTCCCCTACAAACAGGTCAGATACCATCATTTTTACCATCTTGTATATTTTTGATCCATCCCATGAGTTATCGCAACTCATCATAAATGGAATTAAACATGCATTTTCATGTATGTAATTTAGAAACTCGCGATGAAAATATTATTTATGCAGTAAATATCGACTTTGAGCTGGAATTAACTAGGACTGACCATTATTACCAAGAAGGGGAAGCCAATAACGGATAATATATTTCACGGTGTATCTCATTTGAAGAATATAAAGTTGTTAAATTAGTGTTGCATTATGTTTAGATATATCTGACTAAAATGTATAAGTCATACAAGCCATAAACTGTGAAATTGGAAAGCTTTTCTTCGGCATCGTGACTGGCGGTAATGGATATGGGACTGAGGAGCTAAAAGGCGTGGCTTGTGACGTCATGATCAGCTCCGCGCGCTTTGATTGGTCCTAATTTTCCCTACCGCTGTACTCTTTCAGACTTGGGAAATATGCGACCCGGCGGTTCCGAACCATTTATCACTTAAAAAAAAAAAAAAAAAAAACCCTTCGGTGATAATTCCCCATCGGGGATATTCCCGAAGTAACGTGAATTTGATATTAAACTATATTTGTAGCTTCATGAATGTACACACACACACACACATATATATATATATATATATATATATATATATATATATATATATATATATATATATATATATATATATATATATATACTATTATGCCCAGGTAAATTATTGAGACAAACACTGTTTGTATATATATATATATATATATATATATATATATATATATATATATATATATATATATATATATATATATATATATATATATATTATATATATATATACATACAGTATTTGTCTCAATATTTTACCTGTGCGTAATATATATAAATACATATACATATATATATGTATATTCATGAAGCTACAAATGTCGCTTAGAGAGGTATAAGCTAATGCCGAATTTGCCGTACTTATTTACCCGGTTTTTAGCGAAACCAATGTATTTCTGGTAACTTAACAGTTTATGGCCAATAATCCTTTTCTTTTCTCTGACTTGAAGCGTATGGACTATGTCTAGTGACAGATCTCAGACACATATTTAGATACACACACACACGATTATTGTTAGCTGTCTGTTATCTCTTTAACTTCTTATTTATATTATACTGGGATATTCTTTCATGCCATTGAGTAAACACCTACTCACATTTTTTTCATTTTTATTAGGTACCTTGGACGAGAGAGAGAGAGAGAGAGAGAGAGAGAGAGAGAGGAGAGGTCTTCACCTGAAGCTCAGTGACCCGACCTGTTATCCAATTAGGCATTACATTCTGCCACTTTTCAGTTCAGGTTGTAATTAAAGATAATCGCTCTAAATTTTGTAACGAACGTTGATGAAGCCAGAAAGTTCTTCGTGGGACTTATAATCAAATTTAAAAGCACATGAATCGAGCTGTTCGTCGTATGGAAGTTTAAATCATTCCCATCGTCATTCGTAAAGAACTGAAAATGGGAAAGCCAACGGAAAGCCAGAAAATATCGACAACAGAATGACTAATACTGAAATATTCCTAATTCTTTTTAATATTAAGACATACATACATACATACATACATATGCACACATATATACCTGTGTACACACACACACACACACACATATATATATATATATATATATATATATATATATATATATATATATATATATATATATATATATATGTATGTGTGTGTGTACTAATATATATATATATATATATATATATATATATATATATATATATATATATATATATATATATGTATGTATGTGTGTGTGTATATATATATGTATGTATGTATGTATATGTCTTAATATTAAAAAAGAATTAGAAATATTTCAGTATCAGTTATTTTGGGGTCGATATTTTCTGGCTCTCCGTTGGCTTTCTCATCTGCAGTTGTTTACGAATGACGATGGGAATGATTTAAACTTCCATAAGACGAACAGCTCGATTCATGTACTTTTAAACTTGATTATAAGTCCCACGAAGAACTTTCTGGCCTCATCAAGGTTCGTTACAAAATTTAGAGTGATTATCTTTAATTACAACCTGAACTGAAAAGTGGCAGAATGTAATGCCGAATTGGATAACAGGTCGGGTCAGTGAGCTTCAGGTGAAGACCACTCTCTCTCTCTCTCTCTCTCTCTCTCTCTCTCTCTCTGTCCAAAGTACCTAATAAAGAGGAAGAAAATGTGAACAAGGGTTCATTGAATGTCATGAAAGAATATCCCAGTATAATATAAATAAGAAGTTAAAGAGATAACAGACATTTAACAATAATCGTGTGTGTATGTAAATATATGTCTGAGATGTGTCACTTGGCATGATCCATACGCTTCATGTCAGAGAAAGGAAAAGGATTATTGGCCAGAAACTATTAAATTACCAAAAATACATTGGCTTCGCTAAAAACCGTACGTTTCTTGGTGTCGTCGTATTACGCTAGTTTTTTTTAAGTGAGGTGAAATCAGCCACCAGTTTATTATCAGTTTTGTTCGTGTTTTGATATTGTCACTGTCAATTTCTACAGCTGTCTCCAATGAGATCTGAAGTGTCGTGATATTTACAGCAAGAGCTGTGTTCCAGTCTTTGTGCAGTAGTTCCTCCTCCTGGATGATTTAATTGTGGTTCATGTGGTCATGAATTATTTTTTATTTTTTGTACATTAGTGTTGTTTTATCCCGGATGAATGTAGCAGTTTCTTCATTGTTTGTTCCAACATTGAGCCTGCAGGTATTTTATTGGTCTTGAAATAGCTAATTTATGTTTGTTGTGATCTTGAAAATGCAATTTCTGTTATCTCAAATTTTTAATTGCATTATATCTGCGTAGTCGTTCATTCTACCTCAATGCTTCTGTAGTGTAGTAATGGTGATAATAATTCAAAATGATTTTTTTTATGAATAATAATATGCACTAGTATTTCAACCAGCACATTCAGCATATCATGTCACAGAGAAATTGGTTTCGTCGTCGTTCTTTATGTTCGCATTGTTTTGCACAAGAGAAACTGTGCTCTACGGAGGATTGGTCTGTTGGTTGTTCAAAACAAATTACTCATTTTGATTGAAATTATGAATTAGATAAGACATTTCCCTTTCTGTGCCGTTAACGACCCCAACTATTTCTGTCAAAATTAACTGTGATAGAACTGAACTGATACAGGAATGCATTAACTCCCTGGCCCAAGTGAGACACCACACTCGTGTTTAAGAGATACCAAGAACAGAGAATAATGGAGATAGATTTTCAGTGGAAACAGCAGCTTATCAGATATTGTACGTGCGCCCGTCTTAGCTATAACTCATTAGGCCTGTTTATAAATGAAATATAATTTTATAACATATCAACCTCTCTGATCTACATAAAACGACGGCACAAGACAAAATTATGAATCGAAATGAAAAAAGAAATTTATTACAAAATCGGTATTGGATGATAACACCAATATCCTTTTCATTATTTTTATTCTGCAGGTATCTTCACGGTCTGGATCTCGAGTCTTCATGACCTGCGAAGAATTAGTTCACAGAATTACAGGTTAGTGATACTTTTGTTCATTTTTTAAAGTTTACCTTGCTGCATGGCTCTTGGTTTACTGAAAATATATTTTGTTCAATGTATTCGAGTTACTACGATCAGGGGTATATGGCAAAAGCCTCCGTCTGCCTACCTCTCTTGACGCTTGAAGGTTGTATGTATAATTTTCTCGGCATCGTTTAGAGTGAGACGTTAGAACTTGCATGGGCATCACCTTTACCTTTAGAGTGGGTGCCATCAGTGTGTGTCACACATCAGGTTTTGAGCAGGACGTTCAAAGAGCTGTAGGGAAGACGCAGCAGTCTTTTGTGATTGGTGGACCAGATACCAGCCAGACAGTTTTCCTTAACTTTGAATATATATATATATATATATATATATATATATATATATATATATATATATATATATATATATATATATTATACATACATACATATGCACACACAAATATATACATGCATATATTTATATATATATATATATATATATATATATATATATATATATATATATATATATATATACATATATATATATATATATATATATATATATATATATATATATATATATATATATATATATATATATATATATATATATATATATATATATATATATATATATAGAGAGAGAGAGAGAGAGATGCTTTGAGGGAGTTTGAGAATTGGTGCTTCATAATATCCAGCAAGCGCTAGAGCGTATGTAAGAAAGGGGTAGATGCGATGTGAGTAGAGGCTTTCGAAAGTCTGCCGATGGGCCCGCTGTGTCGGCGTATGTAAACTTTAACATAGTGAGCTTTCTACATAAGGAGTTCATCAGCGATTCAAGAATTTAAGTACGAACTTGCAATGATTGTTGTGTTGTTATATTTTTGTAACATAAAAAAATTGATTTTACTAGCATATATTTGCGCGTCGACGACCATTGTTTTGCGGCACCGGATAATTTAATCTTAAATAAGTTAGTGATCTGTAATCACCCCTGCTAAAGGAAAGTGTTTAATTGTGGCAAACATATTTAAGCATATATATATATATATATATATATATATATATGTGTGTGTGTGTGTGTGTGTGTGTGTGTTACAGTCAACATGCGTAATCAGTCATTACGCGTAATGACTGAAATTTCAGTCATCACGCGTAATGCACTTAGGGGACATTTGATCCCCCCAGGAGCTAGTACTAAACACGGCAAAACAGTGAGTCACCTACACTGTTTCGCCGGGTTTAGTACTAGTCCCTGGGGGGTCAAATGTATTTCGCCGTGTTTAGTACTAGCTCCTGGGGGGATCAAATGTCCCTAAGTGCATTACGCGTGATGACTGAAATTTCAGTCATTACGCGTGTTATCTGTAACATATATATATGTATATATATACATATATGTATGTATATATATGTTTGTGTATTTATGTATATATATATATATATATATAGATATATATATATATATATATATATATATATATATATATATATATATATATATATATATATATGTATACATATGTTTGTGTATTTATGTGTATATATATACACATATATATATATATATATATATATATATATATATATATATATATATATATATATATATATATATATATATATATATATATATATATATATATATATTTATATATATATACAAAATGATGCTTTGTTCTTTATTTAAAAGCCATTACTTGTACGCAGGAGAGCGTAACTTCCATCTCAGTTGGGATTTCCTGTTCCTTGCGTCATATTGGAAACCAATGCAGTAGAAGAAAGACAAAGACGAGGATGATGGAGAAAGGGAGAAACTAAAATATTTTTCGTAAATTTCCAGATTTTCATTATTAACAGTTTTAGGGTTTCCTTTGCAGGTTGTTTATACCTTCACTGACTGGATCCAAGTGCTCCTTGTTTTGGATGTTAGTTTATGCTTTTCACAATTTTTATTGAGTTTAGTAAACTACCTGAAGCTCTTCCTGAAGCCGCACAAAAGAGGTATATTTTTATATTTACTTGCTCCACACAGCAACTCTGTGTCAAATGGTGTAACGTGTTGTTGTACAACTTCGGCGCCTTAAACGTGCTCCGGCAAGGGGGCATTCTCTCTCCATACCTGTTTGACACGTACACAGATGCCCTGAATTTCAAACTGAACTCACCCCCAATCGGATTAACTATCAACGAAACAACAATATACAACCTCTATGGTTCTGATTTCCCCATCAGTCAAGGCCTCCAGCGACCAGTTGACACTTTCCGCTGCTCTCGAAATCGATTCGATATTCATTCAATCCAAGAATTCCCGTATTTGGACCACATCATCACGGACGACCTAAAAGATACGGCAGACATACTGTAGAACATGGGCTTCGTAAACTATGTGCAAGTGGTAACATGATTTCAAGGAGGTTTGCCTTTTGTCACCAAGACACGAAACTGCTGCTCTTCCGCTCGTGCTGCTACTGCATACATGGATGTTCCGTTTGGACTATACCCAAGAGGCCATGAGACGTATCACCGTTCTTCACAATGACACCTCGCTACCACTCTGCCACTCAGATGTTCATCGAAAACCGCCTAGATAATTTAAAAATCTTTGTTAACCGAAGAATGTCCAGTCTGATCTCCCGACTGAGAAACAGCAGCAATTCGCTTATACAAAGCATCCTAAGCAGTGAGGCAAGAAGGAGGTTTAAAACGTGGGAAAGATGGGATAATAAGGCGTCTGTTCCATGAATGGCATTATCTTCCTTCACACAGGGGTGGCCTGAGTGGATGTGTATACTTATTCTCTATTTTTGCAATTATTAACTGTCATCTGCGGAATCTGTTATTATTATTATTATTATTATTATTATTATTATTATTATTATTATTATTATTATTATTATTATTATTTCTATGTTTATTATTATTTTTATTTTATTATTATTATTATTATTATTATTATTATTATTATTATTATTATTATTATTGAGATTTACTAATTTTGCTTTTCGTATTTAGACTCCTGGACCTGACTTCTGTAACCGCATTAGGTCCCTAGCTGGAAATTAATTGCATGCAATCCGATTTTACTGGTTATCATTTTATTTTATTTTTTATTATTAGTCTCAGTTTTCTTATTGTCATTAGCATTATTACGAATATTATTTGTTCTACTTCTTCAGCAACTGTGCGGATATTTCCGATTATAATTTTTTTATCGTATACTAAATTGTGTTTTGTATTGTCTGTGCTTTGTATATTCCCTGAATATGGCTCTGAGGTGAAATAAAGGATGTTGTTGTTGTTATTATTATTATTATTGTTATTATTATTATTATTATTATTATTATTATTATTATTATTATTATTATTATTATCGTAAATGACGATAGGAAAGACGGTGGCTGGGTTAGCAGTGGCAATGATAATGCTAGTTATTGTTATCACTGGGAGCTTTGCTAATTACAGTATTCATCTTCGTCTTATTGACTGTCATCGTTTATACTTATTTTGATACTTTTATTATTCATTCAAACTTTTTGAAGTGGTATAATGTTTAATATTTTGAGAGTGTTATGACTGTTCTTGTTTGTGCACATTCAGTTCCACATTGGACGAGTCGATAGAGTTCTCGGCTAGAACTCTGCTAGGCCGAGTTCGAGTCTCCGACCGGCCAATGAAGAATTAGAGGAATTTATTTCTGGTGATAGGAATTCATTTCTCGCTGTAATGTGGTTCGGATTCCACAATAAGCTGTAGGTCCCGTTGCTAGGTAACCAATTGGTTCTTAGCCACGTAAAATGAGTCTAATCCTTCGGGCCAGCCGTAGGAGAGCTGTTAATCAGCTCAGTGGTCTGGTTAAATTAAGGTATACATAACATCGACATTCACTGTTCGCAACTTTTTACTTAATATTATTTACAACCGTTCCCACCCCGCGGGAAAATGCATCTTATCTTCTCTACCTTCAGTATTATGAAGCGTTGTACGACAGATTTACATAGATTGAGGGGGTGAGGGTTTCAGAACGCCCGTAATCAAAGGGCCATTCCAAGAAATGCTAACTCACTTGAATCATTCAATTTTACTAAAAGGTTAAAAAGCCTCGGTCGACCTTTCCGTAGAATAAGATCTCTTAAATCAGTACGAAATCCACTAAGATCATTCACTGAGCGAAAGACATTTTTTGGCAAAGTTGGAATTAGTACTTAAATCCTCACATATAAATATGTATAAATAAAGGCAATGCCATGGAGGAAAGTGAAACGACTGAGTGGTGCTAGGCCTTTCGACTTGCTGTCCTATATTTAGCAGTCTTCTAAGTAAAGGACAGTATGTCTAAAGGCCTGGCACCACTCCGTCGTTTCACTTTCCTTCGTGGCATTGCCTTTATTTATATATTCGTCACGTTCCTTATTTTCTTGATTCAGTTATACATAAATATGTATATAAACACAGATAATCCCTTTTGTTAATTTTTTCTTAGTGATTTGGTTATAGCCAGCATGTTGAGAAATGCTGTTCGCATATATGTATGTAGTATATTCTGATGCTTTGATTAATCTAAACACTTTGAAATGTGATATTGTCTGTTATTATAACTGAGGTAAGATTTATGGATCAGTGCATTATTGCTATTTAAAACCTACCGTATGTTGTCTGTTTCGATTTGGCCACCCGGTCTGTCTCTTCCATGTGTGTGTATACACACACACACACACACACACACACACACACACACACACACACACACACACACACACACATATATATATATATATATATATATATATATATATATATATGTGTGTGTGTGTGTGTGTGTGTGTGTGTGTGTATTCATATTAGATATTACTCCGTATATGTTCCTAGTGTGGATGAACTAGGGACTATAATGGACCCTGCGATGGTCATATCATATAGAAAGGAAATACAACAAGCTATTTTTATCATCATTCTGTAAGTGTATTGAAAAATTTACTTGTTTGAAGATTTTTTTTTCACGTACCTTCAGTGTTAAGAGTTTTTATTAAAACTGCAGTTTTCTTACAGTGTTTATTCTTCTTGGATTATTCTTCATGTTATATCCCAGGTTGGTCGTGCTGAAATAAAAATATTTTAGCTTTAATAAGAATATCGGGTTTCACATATGGCCTGCAAAGATTAAATTAATCTTGGATAAAAGACTGAAATCATTATCTCCATGAAACTATATTAAGGAAATATTCAGACATCATAAATATAATAGAATAATTTTCTAACTGGACGTATGAGTATAACAAAAGAAACAAATAAAGAAGAGTGAAAACTTTACCTCCTCCTTACAATAAATTTGGAATGAGTGGCCAGAGATTTAGTTGGCAGCTAGATTACGAACGACCCGACCAATGAATAATGGATCAAGTCCTTTTACTTCCTCTCCTTGGCTTTTTACTCCATAAATTCTGCAGCGTTGGGCCAAGATATTTTAACGCGAGTCCCTTCCTACAGCCTTTGTGGAGAAGGATTTTTAATTTGGGAGAGCCCTAACAGACTGGGTGTTCTTGTATAAATCTGTTGAATTTAATTACATAAATCTAAGGAATGTATCTATATACGAGAATTTGATGTGTCATTATTTACAACGACACATCAAAGTCATATATTAGTGATACAGAGTGCCTGGTGGTTTTGAGGTACTCGTACTTGAGATAGGACTTGATATTTAAACGAAAACATTTTGAAAAGTAAGTAGCATCCACATTATTAACTGACTGACAACTTACCAAAAATAATTTGGAATGATCGTCAGTTTTGGGTACAGATAAATGGAAAATATCAACACACTTACTCATTTGATGGCAGATTTTGCTTCCTAATTTGACGGGTGGTGGCGGTGGAGGGGGGATGCGAATGACGTTATTTTAAGCAGGTCTGGTTCATCTATGTGTATGAATAAACTAACTTAGGTCACAACAGCAAATGTCATCGAAACCAAATGAGCGAAAAACTGAATACTGCCTCAAGTTGAGAATGTAGAGAAAATAACCGAGGAAGACTAATGGCCCCGGAATTGTTACTCTTGCAGGGTTAGTTCAGAAACCCAAGCAGACGGTAGGACGTTGATTGACTAATTCAGCGGGGCTGTCGCCCTTAATAGTGAAGTGAGAAACGGAACATGTTAACAAAGAAACCGATAGATCCGTCTACTTGCCTTTTTATAAACATTTTTCAAAACCGTCAGTTTCCGATAGTTCCATTGCTGGGTACAACTCGCAAGTGGTACCAGTACACAAGGAGCAACCGTAATCATTGACTTTCACAGCAGTCACATTCTTTTCCTCTGAGCGTTCGCTTGTTCAGTTAAATTTGGCTGATTGTTGAATACTTAAATAAGGTGCTGATGACTTACTGAATGAAGAATTTGCTTTTGCTTCGTTTTTTAGTTTCTCGCTTCGATTATTCCTGGACTGTTTTATGCAACGGAAAGTGAAGGGAGTTGCTATTTTTATTTCGATTTTTTTGGGGGATGTTATTCAAGTGTAAATTGTCCATACCTGTTCTAATGGCTTTAGGTTGTGCATAAATTCACATAATAGAATTAATGGGCCTTTTTAGCACGGTAGGTGAGATGGAATGTATAGTTACAAGATTGACTAAGAAATGGGTGGTGAGGGAAGAGTGGAGTATTAAGGGAATTTGAGATGTTATGCGAAGTTCTCACAGGAATCTCAGGAATGCCAAGGAGATTTAAGGGACTGCAAATAGTCATGTCCTAAATCAGGTCCATTCAGAAACTACTTACGGAAATATTGTAACAATAGGGCGGAGATGTAATAATCTGCGTTTTTTTTTTTTCGGCACTAAAGAAAAGCAACAGAATGTGTTTCCGTGTGCTGTGTACCATGGGATGCTAATTTTAGAAGCTGTAAAGGAAGTAAGATAGCTATAAATAAGTTCAGAAATCGAAAGCCCTTTTCAGTAGATCTGATTATTTGTACGAAAACAATTTGGATGCCGCTAGTGTGCAAGTGTTTGTCGGGTACAAATGTGCACTATAGTCACGAAATATACCTAAATACAGGCAATGAAGAAAAGGACACCATTTAGAAAAAACTGGAGAGAACAGACTTCTCACTATTTTTTAGAATGAACTTTGAAGGTTACGTAGTGATGACGAGTGAGTTGCTGTAACAAATAGGTATGTTCTTGTTAATATTTGTAATGTTGAAATTTTAATAGTACGCATGTTAAAGTTTTTGTTAATTCTTATGAAGAGTCTTAGTGAGAAAAACTGGAGAGCATTTAGAGGCTTCTCTTGTGCTTATCTGATTTTTATAGATAAAGCTAATCCAAATGGCAGGATACAAGAGGTAGGCGCCGGATGATGATGGAAGTTACGTTTTTATTATGTTACTTATCTATGCAGTATAGTTCAGAGAATGGTTTCTAGATTTATTTTATATTGGAGTGCAGTATATTTAAGCGCACATGACACAGAATGGCAAATTCGTAAATGCTCTTGAACTATTAAGGAATATATATATATATATATATATATATATATATATATATATATATATATATATATATATATATATATATATATATATATATATATACACATATATACACACACACATATATATATATATATATATATATATATATATATATATATATATATATATATGTATGTATGTATGTATGTATATATACACACACATGTATGTGCGTGTGCGCGCGCTTGTGTGTGCCTATTGACAACTGATGAGCTTTCGTAAGGGATGTTGGTTAGCGTATCTCCACCCAATATTATTTGAAAGAGAAAGATAAGAAACTTGAATGCTTTCACCGTTCAAAACATGAATTGCAAATTTAATGTTTCCAAATCGTTTCAAGATCGTCTCTGCCCACCAGTCTTCTTTAAATATGTCTCCAGGATTCAAATTCTCTCTTCTTGTCTCAATAACTTGATTACGCTGTACGTATTTGTGTATCTCTTCATACCAATCTAATTTATACACCTTTCTCCCTACTCCTCCAGTTATCCTTTTTCTTTTAATTCCTTCTACGCTCCTCTTTATCAATTCTCTTTTTTCTCTTTTTTTTTCTCGTTATAACTTGTATGGCACTATTAATCAATCTGTATAAAAAAATTATTTGCGGGGGAGAATAAAATTAATTATAGTATATGTATTTTTATATCTTACTGAATACATTGATCTCAGTAGACGTCACCGAAAGTTCAGCCACATTTTTGCAGAAAACTACTTCTTTGTCCGAATCCTTATTTGTTAGGAAAACAATCGTAATTAGTAATTTTTTTTTATTTCAAGAGCAGAAAATAACTTTTCATCCGCTTAATTATGCCAGTTTTTCGTGGAGGAAGTCCTCTTGGGGCGTAGTGGACATCTTTAAAATGTAGCATTAAGACAATCTTTGAGTCCATCTTTCGCACGGTTATCGCAGTTGCCAAATTTAATAAAGTTACAAAATTATACTTTTGTTGTCGGCAATCTTTCAATAACCGGTTAAATAATATGACCAATCATTCAAGGCACTGTGAATGTTTTGTAGTTTCATATTTTTCAGGAGTTACTTGTGAAATTACTTTGCGTTCATTCATGGATATTATAATACTTCGTAGGCTTTAAATTTCAATTTTACTGCAGTGATAATCTGAGTGTGATTAGCAGATTCCTTCACCTGTAACAAATATCAAATATTCCAATGGGTGCCTTGCTGAATAATTGTTTTACTTATTACAGGCTATTTAATAATGAAACAATAGGTCGGATTTCAATTAGAGAGGTGGTTGGTTGGGGGGGTCATGTCCTTTGCTGTGGTATGTAGATAATGGAAAAATTAATTATGAGAAGCCAGTGTTGCTTACATTTAGTGATTGTAGAAGTTTATGCACGAAAATTCAAATTTACTTGTACAAGCTGCTGGTCAAATTTATTTGACATTGGTCAGGAAAGAGATGAAAATACTGAATAATGCATGGTGTATGCGTGTACTTGTGTACGTGAATTGGTGTACGGGCTTGTGACATATGAACACTTGCTGTATTCAGCAATCTTGCAGGTGGCAGGTATGACTTAGCCATCTGTTAATTCAGCAATTCGAGTACGGTCACCTTTGGTCTCAATACATGGCAGAGTCCCATGGACAGGTGGAAAGTTCCGTTCATCAGTGCTCTAGTTCGAAAGCCTCTAGAAGTTTGGTGGGTTTGAGCCAGATTTCTAGGTGTACCCAATGAAGTGTATGTTCGTGTGTACATTGTGGAAAGTGTTTGGTGCAGTGCGCTCTTGCGAAAGGCATTTTATTGGGTTGCGTGAAGCCATAGCTGCCGGACGCATTTAGGACACACTGGGAATTGGAATTCCCATTCTCTGGGGAGTGAGTAGAAACTTAGAAAATTATTAACTTTATAAGCCTTCCATTACAGACCTGATTATTTTTGTTAGTATTCTTTTATCATGATTTAACATTTATCTCGTGTGTTTCTGTGTTCGTAAATTGGGTGAACTATGATTTTTAATGGAGGTGGTTCCTTTCTTTGGCAGAATGTTTCAATGAAACCATGGCTAAGTTGAGGTGGTCACGCATCTGCACAGACATGCGTGTAACATAGCCATGGTGGGAAGTGGTAATTTAAAATGGAACTTAGACAGAAAGACATTGGATGTTTTACAAACAGACTTTTTAACTAATGTTGTTCGACTTGGAGGCTTGTGGGAAGCGGTAGTTCATTCCCACGCATTATATTCCCTTGCAGTGGTTTGGTTTGTTCTGTAGTGCCCAGGTGGCAGGACTACAATCAAAATCTGCTTTCTCCGCGATGAGTAACACGGGAGAAAAAACCGTGTGGTCGAGAGAAACACAAATTCTCTCGCACGTCTTTTATGCAAATATCTCAGTTACTGTTATTGTCACCTTTCATATATTATTATCATTATGTATATTATTTTGCCAGCTTTCCAGTAATATCTGTGTAATTGTCAATCAGGTGTCTTTTATCCACCCATATGTAAATTTATGTCTGTGAAGGAACACAGATGCTTAAATTTAATCCCTTCCTCCATCTGCCAAGAGGTCTGGACTACTTTGCGGCTCACACGAGAAATTGACCTGTGTGAAATTTTTAAAAATAAACTGTTAAGCTGTAGACCTCCATATCTGACTCGTACCTCACTCACAGTTTTTTTGGGACAAAGCTTAATTGGGATTAATTATTTGTTATACATGACTTCACTTACTTGCCTCATTGTTAGTCTTGCCTAATAAACTCTATTGTTGTAGGATGTGTTTCTTTTGTTTTACATCCATATTCTAGTAGTTTCCTTGAGAGAGAGAGAGAGAGAGAGAGAGAGAGAGAGAGAGAGAGAGAGAGAGAGAGAGAGAGAGAGAGAGGATGTTCTCGAAAGTCGACGCTACCAGGTGAATCAACGCCTGCAACTTCGGCAGGTAAGTAAAAACAAAGTCGTATGTTTTTCCTTACAACACGTGGAATCTGTTGACGTTCGTAACGTTGCTATCAGTGTGTTTGCGTATTTTCTTGGGGATGTATAATGAAAATCAGTAGTGAATACGTTACTTCAGAAGAGCGCGTTACCTCTTGAGTTTGTTTTAGATTCTAGAACATCCACCTAACGGTTCGCAATTCGTTAAAACCGCATGAGACAAGACGAACCTCGTATGTCTTTATTCTACATTTATGCAGCTGTGAATATATGAATATGAGTGAACAGATATACTGGTGTATTTCCATTTATGTATTTTGAGTCCACTTAATTATTCCTTGTTATAACAACTGATTACAGCAACTACAACAATTATAGTAACCAATTTTACGTGTAGCTACGACGGGATGGGCATTCGTTTATATAATCATGTGTAAATTTAACACCGCATTAAAATAGTATGTTAATTAGCTGAACACAAATGGGCTTTCTTGGGCAGTGCAGTTGTAACAAGAAGTGCAACGCTTAGATGTGTGACTTTTATAACTGTAAATTTCAGCGCATGTTCCTTTTTGCAGAATTAAACTAGAAGCTTGCTGACGTGGAATGTTTTTTGATTTCCCAGCGCTTTCTCGGAAATTCTGGAAAAACTAAAAACCTGTAATCTTAATTAGAACATCGGGGAATAATAAAGAAATATTTTAATTTCGTAAGCTCTGCCTCGCCCCTTTTCTGTCATTTGGCAGCAGGTTGATATATATGAAACAGAATTTGACTCTCTTTTTCGTTCAGACGAACCTATTGATGCGGAAGTCTCTGTGTAGACGTTACGCATTTCTGTAAGATACAATCATCGACATCTCATGGCTTTCTCCTTATTTGCTGATATTTCCTTTCTTTAAGAACAATCACTAAAGTGTCCTAACAAGAGAATAAGGGAAAGAAAGTGGTAATTTGTGAAAATAGTAATATAATTGTAAAGTGAAAGAGAAACTAAAAAGATGGTTCATTTTCAAAGGCAGTTCCCCATCGCCAGATGTGACCTGAAGCTTTCACTTCCGCGTTTGGCGAAGAACATCTCACCTTACCAAAACTGCCTTTCGTATTGTTCTCAAACCAGTTGACTGAGAGCGTGACTGTTAATTGAGAATGAAAAGGAAAAAAGAAATTTTTTTCAGGGCCGTATAAGTTAATAATTTGAGACATTCCTGAACCAAGTTAATTTTACGATAAGGATTTATTATCGGGATACCAAATTTTTTGGGGCCAATTTACGAAATGGAAAAATAATGTTAATTTATTTACGGTTTTGAACGTTAGTAGCTTCATAAACTGTCACGAGCACCTTGAGTCACCATGTATAAATTGTTCTTCTCCTATTTCTGCATAACGATGAAGGAACCCCGTGACTGTTTTGCTCTAGACACTTGACGTGACTGGATACACTTTTTCTTGATGCTAGATAATTTTCAGTAAATTCTGAAACAAGATCTTTCCATTGCGACCGTTTAGACGCTGCTAACACCTCAGTCTAGTGTAATGTGGATTAACGAGGAGTGACCCTCTCTCTCTCTCTCTCTCTCTCTCTCTCTCTCTCTCTCTCTCTCAGCGCGTGAAACTTGTATGTATATATATATATATATATATATATATATATATATATATATATATATATATATATATATATATATGGATATATGTATATACATGTGTATATTTATATGTATATATATGTACATATATATATATATATATATATATATATATATATATATATATATATGTATGTATATATATATATATATATATATATATATATATATATATATATATATATATATATATATATATATATATATATATATATGTGTGTGTGTGTGTGTGTGTGTGTAAATAACAAGGCTGCATTCAATCATGCAACAAAACTATATTACGAACAATGTCTTTGTGAAAACGCGTATCTCAGAAATATAGTCCATTTGTCATATCCTTTAACAGTGAAAATAGTTTCCAACAATTTTTGGCTTTTTAGTGTCTTCAACGATGTCATTTTTATGTAGTTGAGTTTTGTTAGATCGACCGTTTAACCTCTAATATTTATTGGTAAATATCCTCTGATACTTCTTGGGAACGTTCTCATTTTTTGTATCATGTAAATGACATTAAGTGATATTTACGATTACACCTGTCATTAGATTACGTCAAAATGTTCTGAAGTATGTATGTATGTATGTGTGTGTATATGTATATATATATATATATATATATATATATATATATATATATATATATATATATATATATATATAGTATAGTGTGTGTGTGGTATCAAGTAAGGGGATTAAGTTACATTCGGAGCTTATTCTACTTCACAAAAATTATGCAATCACAGGTGTTAGGTTTCCCCAATGAGAACGGTGTAGTTACTCTATGAGAAATACGTTTTTAGTATTAAATAGGTTTAAACGTAGGCAGTAGATCATCATCCCAAGAAGAAACTAAATGAAATGCTGATGGTTATTTTATTAAGGTATATTCCTAGAAGGGTCTTCAAATTTAGGACAAATGACCATCCATGGTTTGATGATACATGTAGACGACCCTACCATGACAAACAGACCAAATTCAACACATGGAGGCAAAATCGTTCAAATGAAAATTACACCATTTTTGTTGAGTCTTGCGTGCTTCGAATAGAACTTAACTTACCATACAGCCGAGAGAAATTACAATAATTCTTTAAAGAGGAAACTTGAAGGAATCGCTCAGCCTCATCTGTGGTGGACCAGATTGGCATAATCTATCTTTGGGTCAGGCTCGTCTTCCATTCCACCACTACTAACAGATGATGGTTGATTGGTTACTGGCCCTAGAGAAAAGGCTGAACTACTTCATTGAGCTTTTGAAGCTAAGCAAGAGAAGATCCTGATGGTTTCTTCCCTTTCTTTAAAAGAAAATTATAGTTTGTTGTCTCCCAAGATTAATATATGCTATAGATTTTTATGTCGACGTAGTATCTTTGTAGATGAGTGCAAGCTTAGTAATACAATGCCTGTTCCAAAGAGCGGCATATCTGCAGACTGCAGTAACTACAAGCCAGTCTCTATTCTCCTTGTATTCTCTCAGGTTGCTGAAAAACTTATTTTTAAGCCGCTATATAAGTATGTGGAATCTGATGGATTGCTAGCTGATAGTCAATATGCTTATAGGAAGCAGTTAGATACCTGCGATGCTCTTTTAGACTTGACATGCCATTTGCAAGGGAACCTTGAGAAGGGTTTTGAGTGAAGAGTATTTCAAATAGATTTTAGTGCTGCTTTTGATTTAGTAAATCACAAAGCACTGATTTATAAACCTCAGAATCTTGGAGTGGGTGGATATGTTTTAGGATTGCTTCAAGATTTCTTTACAGGTAGGCAGCAGCAAGTTGCTGTGGATGGGATCTTTAGTGAACCAAGACCTATTATGTCTTGAGTTCCACAGGGCAGTGTTTTTGGTCCACTGTTATTTTTAGTGTGTACATGTGATATGGTTGTTAGCCTCGAAAAAAAGGTTGTTTAGTATGCCGATGATGCAACATTTGTGGGTATAGCAAAGCCTCTACTTATGAGAAATGAAACTACCCTCAGCCTCAATCGGGACATGGACCGGATCAGGGGATGGTGTAGTCGGTGGGGTATGAGGCTGAACTCCAGTAAAACGAAAACACTATTGATTAGCAGATCTCGTACAGATTTCCCACCCCATCCACCCATTCAGGTGGGCGGAACTTTGCTGATTGAGTCTGAAGCTTTAACTATTGTAGGTGTAACTTTTGACTCACATCTAACTTTTGAGAAACGTATAATGAAAATTTCAGCAAATGCCGCACGGAAGTTGGGTATTGTTCGTAAGGCCTCATATATTTATAACAGTGATAAAATCAATGCAACCTGTTTTAGGTCCTCTGTGCTTCCCTTACTGGAATACTGTTCTCCGGTGTGGATGTCTGCGTCTTCTTTTAGTTAGAGTGGTTCGTGGTGGTAGGTCTCTGTTTCCAAATAATGGCAGTTATGACTTGGACCATCGACGGATGACAAGAGACTTGTCACTTTTTCATAAGTCGTGTTTCAACAGAGATCTTTCACATTCACAATTGATCCCTGATCACCTTTGTCTGCCTAGAGCAACCAAATTCCCTGAACAGCAGCACCAATGTGCAGTAAATGTGCCTCGCTGTCGAACTTGTCACTTCCAGAGGTCCTTTATTCCTCACACCGTTGGACTGTGGAACAACCTATCAGAGGTTGTCGTGCAATTAGAACTTCAGAAGTTCAAGCGAAAATGCAATGCATTACTACCCTAATACTATTCTTCTTGCATTTTAATACTTTTTTTCTATTTATCTATTTATTAGTTTTTTTCTTTTTTGGAAAAGTGGGATCTCTTTCCGTATTTCACTTTACTTCCTCTTAATACTTCCTAATGAAGACCATATTCTTTGGAAGCTTGAATTTCAAGTCAGTGGCCCTTGTGGGCTTGTTCCATATGATTAGGTTACATCTAATGAATAATAATAATAATAATAATAATAATAATAATAATAATAATAATAATAATAATAATAATAATAATAATAATAATAGAAAACTGTGAAGGTTTCAATCTTTCAGGTTTTAAACTCGTCATCCGGTCGGGACCCAACAAAGGCATATGAAGTTGAGAAAAATTTCTCTCGGAAAATTTATGAAAGATGTGCCTCTTCATTAGCTATGAAGGAAGATGGTTAGTTCGATGTTACTACGGTCTGGCGAGGAAAGTTTGGGAAGCGGCGGCAAGGAACTTGCGAAATATAACTCGGAGCACATAAAAACGAAACGGAGAAATATGAGAAATATAGAAATTTGTTATGCACCTGTGTTTGGGTGAGAATCTTATATCATCCAGTTTATAAGGTAAAAGAAATTGCGTTATTCAAGATATTGCATTTCAGTTATTTGCTCTTTGAGAGTGTATATATATATATATATATATATATATATATATATATATATATATATATATATATATATATATATATATATATATATATATATATATATATATATATATATATACATACATACATACATATATACATATATAACCTAATCCAGTAATTTAAATTGATATATATTTTTAAAGCTATTTTACTTCTTTCTTCTGTATTGGTTTTGACTGTTTGTTTTATTCTTCTTTTTCATTTTGGTCGTGGACCTGGTCTTGATAGTAGAATGTAGTCCTAGTCCGTTCCATATGCCTTCGCCTGGAACATTTACCGAAAGGTCAGTTCATTTAAGATGAAATCTTATTTATTGGAACTTAGCATGTAACAGAAAGGGACGGAGTGTGGCTGTTATAACACACTAGATTTGCTAGAGACAATTTTTAGTTTTCTGAAAAGAAAACTATTGTGCCGGCTTTGTCTGTCCGTCCGCAATTTTTCTTTCCGCCCTCAGATCTTAAAAACTACTGAGGCAAAGGGCTGCAATTTGCTATGTTGATCATCTATCCTTCAATCATCAACGTATCAAATTGCAGACCTCTAGCCTCTGTGGTTTTTGTTTTATTTAACTTTAAAGTTAGCCATGATCGTGCTTCTGGCAACGATATGGACAGGCCACCACCGGGCCGTGGTTAAAGTTTCATGGGCCGCGGCTCATACAGCATTATACCGAGACCACCGAAAGATAGATCTATAGATCTATTTTCGGTGGCCTTGCTTATACGCTGTAGCGGCTGTACAGAAAACTCGATTGCGCCGAAAAAACTTCGGCGGATTTTTTACTTGGTGTTAATGCGTTCAGTTTTTACGTCTTTATATATGCTGATAATCGCTGTTACAACCATTCTACTTTACGTATGTTATTCTGTACAACTAAGAAGTAAAGTTAACAATAGATTATCTTTCAGAAATGTCTACATATATCAGTATTGCATTGCACTTTCTTCATAAAATATTCAGACGTTCTGAAGAGTGGCATCCAGCCATAATCGAACGATGTTATTATGAAAGAAAACTTAACGAAGTAAATGTTTTCATGTTTTAGGCAAAAGGAAATCCCAAGAGAAGTATATTGAACGCTGTGTAAATACTGTTAGCTTATTAATGGCAGACTTAGACAGAAATTGTTAAGAAATCTTCCAATGTCAAGTTGCTGGTTCTTTCTCAGAAGGATTGTTAACGGGCGATTAAGTCTCAGTTCCACGTCACCAAACTCTGTAGGAACATCCGAGACAGGACTAGAATGATATAATTATGCGATAGAAGTTATGCTTCTATGTACTGATTAGCACAAAGTTTGTCATCCAGAATTGGAAGTACTATCCAGGAAGAAAGTTAACAGCCTCATTCAGATTAATTAAGACTCGCGAGTGTTAAAGGGAATGCAACAAGCCGGGATGTCCGCACGGTCGGTAATGAACGGAAGAGAATGGAGGGAAGGAATTGGGTTTTGTGGATGAGCAATTCATAGATCGTTTTCTTCTTATGATAATTTAATCAAACTGATTAAGTTTTTTTTTTCATTATACCTCTTTTTTTTATCAAAGTTAATACATCATTACCTAAAGCTCCACCTCTCCAAAAGTCTACTAAGTTATATGTTTAAAGCATCGTAGCTCGTAATGAAATAAGTTAATAATTTTAAATAATTTTTGTTTAGTGTGAAGAAGCCCAGATGAGCTTAGTAATTGGTGCCAAAGATCTACTATTTCAAACTGCCATCAGATCTGTCTCAGCATAATATGCAAATAAAAAACTTTGGAAAAGTGCCGGGGAACTTGTGTCACATAATTCAAAGAACTCTTTAGAACGATGCCTTATGTTATGGTGCCTTTGCCACCATTCTCAAGTAAAGAACATCAATATGGCGTTGCTGAAGCGATCCAAGATAGAAGGAGAAAATAGTTAATGAAACGGAAAGCTGTTAAGGAAATTTGTAACCTTATCGTATTACTAGGCCGAATTTGTTATAAAATCAAAAGAACGCAGCTGGTTTATTTCAGTATTTGGGTTGGGGTTGTGCCTGGTAACATTACATCTGTTCCCATCATTTTTGCCAACTTCTTTCGTCAAGCTTCCTTAGTACTTCAGTGGATGTGGAAATATTCATTATGCATGCTTCAACCTAGGTCAGCTTCTTTTCTTTAATTTTAGATGAAGAGTTTTAATCGTAGGGAAAGGAAGTAAAGTTGCTCTTAGAAGAGAAGTGAAGGTATATAAGATACTTAGTTGACTATAGAACGGGAATGAAAGTCTATGAAATATTAATTTAACTCTAGTTACAACGGGAGTGAAAGTATGTAAAATATTAAGTTAAAAGGTATTATGTTGCCTTCAGAAAGAAAATTAAGTATATATTAAGTTGACTTTACTAAGGAAGAGGAATTCTTTAAGATTACAAAACAGATTCAAACTTTAAGAGAATAAAGTACTGTTCACATTAAGATGAAAATTTTAAGAATTAATTAGGTTCAAGTGGGAGTTATCAGAGAAGCAGACAAAATGGATGTTTTTTTTTTTTTTTTTTGTAACAAATTATAAAAGTTTTGTAGAGGACGGGATTTCAAGAGAAGGAAATAAAATAGAATAACGTCTTCTACAAAAATAGATTTGAATTGGAAGGGAAAGCCAGAAAAAAAAATTCATGGAATGTTAATTGCAGGTTATAACGTGAAATGGAATCTTCCATAAGAGGGTTGATCTTAGGAATATTTCTTTTACGACTTCTAAGAATATATTCGTTTATTGCTATTATGTAACCTGATATTTTTACACTTTGTGATGTGTTCATTAAAAATATTTCAGGTTTGACAAAATATGGAAGGAGAAGAATCTACGATTTAAATAATTTGATTCCTCAGCAGAGAACACCGTTTTTCATTCACTCACTCAAATGAAACTCGTCGCTTATCAGTTTATTCATCTTTGAACCTAAAGTTTTGAATACATGGAGAGCTCTTGAATCTTACGTCAGGGCAGGTAAGATTTTTTTTTTTTTTTTTTTTTTTTTTTTTTTTGAGGTCTTAACAAAGATGGAGCTTCTGTCTTCCTGAATACCAACCCCGGTTACCTCTTGAAAGGTCATTCTCCGATTTTCACCTGGTATTCAGAATGTGGAAAATATTTCTTATTTTTCGTACTGGGTCAGGCTATAGTTTGCTTCTAGGCTGTTAAGATTATTGTTGAATACTTGATGCTATTTTCACCTCAGCTGGTCCCGATTTCTGTGTAAGCTTCTGCTCTTACTGAGGGGAGAGGATTCTGTTTTTATAATAATTTTTGATTTGTTTTCAGTACCGTAATTCATATACATATAATAATTTGTATTACGAAAAATATTTAAAGATCATAACAAGATTGTCTGCTGTGTTGCATCCATCGTCTTGTGCATGCTATGTATGGCTGCAAGTATGTTTTTACTCTCTTGCATTTAAGTCACTGATTTCTATATATAAAAAGAAAACGATGCACAACAATAAGTTCCACAAGTTCAACTTTTTCTTGCATCAGTGTTTACTGCCTTCATTTCTACTTAGATTCAACGTAAAGAGTTTCATAGAGCAAAAAAGCATTGCAGATTAATGGCCGTCCACATATCCAATATTGCAAAGGATATAATGAATGACAAGAAAGGGAAGAATTGCCGAACTGCGTGTCCAACATTTATTATCTATTGTAATTTCATTGCCAGAGTAATTTGAGTATTCCTTCTCTTTGGCAGCAAAGAATGCGTCCGAGTTGCCGTACTGGAAATGACGCCTCTTCCTGCTATATTTACATCCTGGATGTAAATATAGCGTTGCGTGACTTGTATTGGTGGCCATCAATGCTTTCCTTCCCGGCTTTCATTGCGCCTTCACGTTCACGTGTTTATTTAAATATGGCTGAATGGAGCAGTACGCAGCGCTGTGACATTGGCAAAAGAATATGAAACTTACCTTTAGTTTCTCGTTTGTTTGGATCTCTGGACTGGCATTTGCTTTGGAATAACTTTTTAATCTTTATTTTCAGCTATCCTCAGAAACGTTGGTCATGAGACTATTTGTGATTGTTCTCAGCATCTGGTGTATTATAATTATGCTCTAGCAGTGAATATGGATTTCAAGACTTTATTGTTAATTTCTTTGAGAAATTTGATTCGGCTCTGTAAATAGTTCATTATGAAGTTTTAATGAGCTTAATTTACTCCGTGATTAACGGCTTTTCTGCGAGAATATCATCGTTACACAGTTACTAGTATTAAGTAATTTTTGTAACAGTTTAACTTGGTGATAGCTTTATATATAAGACGCTCACGGAATTCCAAAGTAGAGACAACATCTCTCTCGAATGTTAGTTTTAATCGGCAGCACCATTCCCATTCACGATATTCAGGATGGACTTTTGATCCACGGTAATTTTAATCGTTGTGGCCCACTAGCAACATCCTCAGCATTGCGGTAGTCATTGGATTCTACGATGGATGATGTAGGAAAAGGTGTTCGATCGTACATTATTTACTTGACAGTGGTATGAGAAAGGGCGGGGTACACAGTAAACAATGCAAGGATGTAATGAAAACTTTATCGGCTATTAGTGAGTACTAAGGGAAACTTATCAATAAAGAAGGATACAATAAAACACGATATATATATATATATATATATATATATATATATATATATATATATATATATATATATATATATATATATATATATATATATATCTAATGAATAAGTCGTTTTCGCTAAGAGGTGTTACTCCAGGGGAAATATAATAAACACTTGCTACTCCGTTCATCCTTTACTGCTGAATCGAATATGAACCCTCACAGAGTGCTCGTAAGCAGTACTTCGAAATTTCATATGCACAACACTCACTCATCTTTGACTTGTTCACTCTTGATTTTCCTGGATAAAGTCCAACCGTTTAAACGCTACCTGTCTCCTTATCTACTCGACAACTGCACAAGCATCCTTCCATGGGACAGGTATTTCTTTGTTTCAGCATCCGAGCTCTCATGAAAGGCAGTTCGTATAAAAATGTAAATGAGGCTAGACTTGATCTCTTTTCAAGAAAGCAAAGAGCCCATGATTGCATTCCCCCTACAAGGGCTGCTCTTAGAGAGCATTGCAAGAGAGCTGCCTTTCAAGCAGGGCACATTTGGTGCCAGTCTTTGGTATGTCATCCAGTTTTGCCCAGTTCAAGACACTGGGGATGGCAACAGATTGATAGCACCTGGTTTCCGTATTGGACAGATTTGCCAATAGTAGCAAAATCTGGCCAAGAACTGAATAAGTGTGGCTACAAAAAGGAATGCCATGGCAGGTGCAAGTGCTACAAAACTGGACTTAGCTGCACAGCTCTCTGCAGCTGCACTTGCTAAAACTAATTGATACACAAAACATATTGGTTTCTCTCAGGAGATACGAGTACATACTTTTTTATCTTTGGCGGCCATTTTTGAAATATGGTGTTCATATGGTGGTCATATTGGAAAGATTGGTTCACTTTATCTCTTCACGACAGTAAGAATGCCAAAATACAAATTCTCAATCATTACATGGACAGTGTGCTACTTTTATAGGCTTATGAAATGAAAATATTTGAAATATACAGCAAATTTGCCGCCATTTTGGAAAAGTGTCAGCCATCTTGGAAATAGCCAAATATTGAGATGGCCGGAGGTTGATTTTGATTTATGGGGATAATAAGAGTTCTCATGCCAAATCTGTTGCTTGTATCACCATTTGCGCTTTTTTTTCCATTATCCCGCTCCACTATAATGGAGTGTTGAAGAAACGGCTCGGTCATATTTGGGGAAATATTTTTTTTATTCATTTAGTGATGAACGTATTTATATTAATGATTACGTAACTAAATGCCATAACTTATTAAGGAATAAATAGTTAAGATGACTGTTGACCTCTTTATGCCATATGTTGCATTTAACTATAAAAACAGAAATAGCTTACAATTTGTACGTTGTCATTATAAACATGTTTTCAGTTGTATATTTTTTTTTTTGCACTTAAAGAGTCCATAAACATACAAATATTGTATGTATAAAATAATTATTTTCTGAATTGAAGCAGTTTAATAGATAAATGATTAAATAATCATGTGAGAATTTTAAGCCAGCTGCCCCTATCACCTTTTGAACGGTTTATAGGTCACGGAAGTGTAAAGCTGAATAAAACAAAGGTAACGAACAAAACTGATATATGCAACAGAAGTTTAATCAAGCATATCAGTTTGTACCCCATTTTAGCAAGCAGAACAATTTCGATATTTGATACTCTGGCTACAAAACTGATTTTCAGTTTGAAGATTATTTTGGAGATTGAATGAATAAACTAGCGCAAAGAAACGAACACTATACATTTTCTGATCTCTCAAAGGCCCGTATTTTAATAGGACTGATACTGTGAATTTCCTTAAAATCTTGTTTTTAGAAATTTCCCATGCCTTGTAGTGGAGTGCCTCATTTGCAGATATTATTTTTAATGTATTATTCAGACATAAAGATAAAACGTTTATTCATTCGCAAGGTCCTCATTGGACGGGTGGGTATCGTTCTCAGCTAGCACTCTGCTGGTCCCGCGTTCGATTCTCCAACCGGCCAATGAAGAATTAGAAGAATTTATTTCTGGTGATAGAAATTCATTTCTCTTTATAATGTGGTTCGGATTCCACAATAAGGTGTAGGTCCCGTTGCTAGGTAACCAATGGGTTCTTAGCCACGTAAAATAAATCTAATCCTTCCGGCCAGCCCTAGGAGAGCTGCTAATCAGCTCAGTGATCTGGTTAAACTAAGGTATACTTAACTTTATTCATTCGCATAAAATTTCAAAAATTTAAAAGGGAAGAGTCATCACTCCTCTTTATCCCTCTCAGAACGATACAAAAGGAAAGCTGCCGTGAGGAGCGTGCTTTTTATGTTTTTATAGCTTTTAGTTTTCTGTAAAAGAAAACTATTGAGATGGCTATTTGTCTGTCCTTCCACACTTTTTCTGTCCGGCCTCAGATCTTACAAACTGCTGAGGCTAGAGGGCTGCAAATTGGTATGTTGATCACCCACTCTCCAATCTTCAGACATACCAAATTGCAGCCCTCTAGCCCCAGTAGTTTTTTTTTTAATTTAAGGTTAAAGTTACTCATGATCGTGCGTCTGGCACCGCTATAGGTGCCAACAACACAGGCCACAGGATTTTTTTTTTTTTGCAGTGTGGGGGTAGGGCGTTGGAACGGTGTGTAGTCATTGTCCGTGTTAAGTAATACCTTTTAATATTATTTATATGTTTGTTTTCCAAAACTCTCTCTCTCTCTCTCTCTCTCTCTCTCTCTCTCTCTCTCTCTCTCTCTCTCTCCCGGAAATCACCCTTAAAATCTTAATACATCTCTAGGGTACAACTGACAACCCTCTTTAAGGTAGGCCTAACGTTTTCCAAGAATTAGAAATTTTCAAGGTGTCACAACCTTTTGGAAGAACCCTTAAAGCTAACTATAGGCATGTCAGGAACATCCAGGATATCCGATATGTGTTTAATAACATGAAATGGAATTTAAACGGCCACAGAACATGTTTTTGTTTAATCCTCAAACCACAGTGATGTTGACTTACAAGGGCTGATGCGAATTGAGCGTAATGGATGGAATTGGGGGAGATAGCATCAGATGTGAAGCTGTGAAAATAAAGCTGTGCCACGACTGGCGAGACTTTGATGATGATTTCAAAGAAAGACGGAGTAGTGGCAGGCTGCTAAAAGCAAGAAGGGGAATGGTGGCTACATGGGAAGGAGTATAGTAACAGTAAAACAGTAATAAAGGGTAGCAATAAGCCACATTTAACTTTATCAGTGGCAGCAATACAACAGCGTATCGATGTTAATGGACTGTCTGTCATAAAATGATTGTATCGGACAATCTGTTAGAATATTAATGGAATAAGAGCCAAAGGAAAGTAACCAAATTGGGGAGACAGACAATATGACAGAACTTGCAATGGTTAAATAGTAAGGTCTATTTCTCTGTTTTCTTTCCGACTCGAAAAGGTACCTTTAGGACCGGCAAGCCATATGTGATGTAAGAAAATAGCGATCTGAAGTATTAATCCCAGTGTCTAGGGACGTGAAACCTAATTACTCTTGACCGAGATTTTTCTTAGTTTATAGGAGTTAGGAGCTATGAGCCGGCTATAAAAGTCTGTTTTCGAAGCACTTATAGTCAGTTTTAGTCGGTCTATAATCAAACTACATTCATGAACTTGGATTAGTCATCTTTCTTAATTATGAATTGAATAAGAACTGGACAGGCAAGGCATGCTGCGTTGCTCTCTTTGCCTCTTTCATAATCTAATCACTGAGTTTCAAAGACTTGTAGTCTCACTACGTGTGGGGAAAAAAAACGAGGTTTGTAAAAGGAAACTGAACTTTTAACGAAGGCTAATAATTAAGAGACGAACATGAAAGCCTACTGTGCTGAGATATTGATCACCTCAGTGACTTGAAACTTGCTTGTTTTTGGACGGTCAAAAAACAAATGTTTTGAAATGGCAGGTTTACAAAACATCTGGGAATGTTTTGTCTCCTGTCTTTATGAAAAGAAGTTTTTATAAATGAACTAGGCCCAGGTTTTGAATTGCTTTGGTTTGTCTTAAACGAATATAAATTTATAGATTTCCATTACTTTATGCT
>NC_089752.1:44351027-44356027 GCF_040412425.1 Macrobrachium rosenbergii | reverse complement strand
GAAACTTTTCGAAATCCATTGTAAAGGTTCCATTAAAGTATGGAAGTTTTTCTGGGAAAAAGAACAAATCTACCCAGAAAAGAGCCAGATTCTTGCTGCCTTGTTAACCCTTTTGGCGGGTCCGACCATATTTCTTATTGTAAGATTAACGAACAGATGAAATATGGTTCAGAAATTCTTATGTTATTTTGTGTTCGTTTCGTTGTTGTGAGTGAATCGAATCAGTGTTTTAACTATATGTGTAAGTCTGAGTATTTAGACTTATATCAGGTTCAGCTAACTCTGTAGACTTTCTCGTTGGCGAAAGCGACTGGTTGTGTCGGCTGTTAGTTATATAAAGAAGCAATAAAATCACTAGTTGTACATACTTGCACGTAACTTGATGATATCTGTCTTTTTCTAGCTTTATTAATGTTGCTAAATATTATTCAACTTGCTTATTCATTCCTCGAATAAGGTTTTACTGTTTATAGTTTCGCATGTGTGTGTGTTTTTTTTTTTTTGGAAGGTTAAATGCCTTGGAAATATTGGTTAGTATGAGAAATTCACTTTACAATTTTTTTTGAAAGAATTTTCGAAATATGTTATTTGACATTTTTATATCAGCAGCTATGTGTATCGGCCTTTCCTTGTTATCTCCATAACTACCGTCGTTCTTTTATGCTTATTTTTAGCATGGGTAAACACAGCCATTTGACGGTAGAATGCCTTTCCTTCCCCTTGAAGGATTTTTGTTCATCCCTGAACATTTGTGTACATATTTGTCATCTTTGGTTTTTCCTTGGTATGCCCTTGTATCAAGAACACCGCCCAATAGAAAATGTTAACGAGACCAGTGAGCCAGCTTCAAACATCTTGAACTTGACATTTTCTTAAAACAGCCTTCTTAAACACTATCGACGAGTCATCTCTCTCCATTCACAAGACAAACAGATTCTCGTTACAAACTGGAAATAATTATCTATACGAAAATTTTATCAAATCTTAATTAGAAGAATAAGTCTTGTACAAAGGCAGAAACAAATACCTCATAATTTTCCCCACTTATTGCATCTGTTGTTGCAGCTGTTGTGAATGCTGTTAAATTGGAATATTTCGTTAAAAAATATAATGTGACAATCAACGTGGAAACTTACCATGATGCTTTATAGTTTGGGGTCAAATTTTATTTAAATTTTTTCACTTCTCACCTATATTGGTTTGCTTCGATTTATTTATGGTTTGCTAAACTGTTTCTGTTTGTTTCTCTCTTAATTTTCCCCACTTATTGCATCTGTTGTTACATCTGTTGTGAATGCTGTTAAAATGGAATATTTCGTTAAAATTTATAATGTGATAATCAGCGTGGAAACCTACCGTCATGCTTTATATTTTAGTTTGGGGTCAAATTTTATTTTATTTTTTTCACTTCTCATCTGTTTTGGTTTTCTTCGATTTATTTATGGTTTGCTAAACTGATTCTGTTTGTTTCTCTCTTCTTCCCTGCCCTCCCCTCTCCAGAGATTAAAAATAAGTAGAAACATATTGAAGTGGATATATTCCCTAAACTAAGTGGAGATCGGGCGGGAACTTCTTTGGTCCTTGACATTCCCCCTTTAATCCTCTCTCTCTCTCTCTCTCTCTCTCTCTCTCTCTCTCTCTCTCTCTCTCTCTCTCTCTCTCTCTCTCTCTCTCTATATATATATATATATATATATATATATATATATATATATATATATATATATATATATATATATATATATATAATATCAGTTGTTTTCAGATATAATTTTCAGATGACTGCAGAATTACATTCTTATACATGTCAGTGTTGTTCAGTCCCGTTATAATTTTAGTGGAGATTTTTTCAGGTCATTATTAAAAGTACATTCCAGACTAGCACGAGCTAGCCAAGTGAATTTTTATGAATCATCATCTGTGGTCTGAAGATTCTAGTGATATGGCGCAAAGTAAATCGCTTTCATTTACAACACAAGAGTGTGTAAGGACTGACTGTAATCAAGTTTACCCTCTTGCAAGTGTTGTCAGCGATAAAATGGCCAGTTTAGCCTCAAGAAACATTTTGTCAGGCGTGAACAGGAAATGCTTCAGAGCCGTATGGAAATTCTCTTGAAAAAGCGAAAAAATAACCTGAATGGACCTTTTGCATTTAAAGGGAATATAGACATAGGCTGCAATGCCGGCTTGCTATCGCATCCGTCTGTCTCTTTTGTCTCTGAGCTCAGATGCATTAGCCCTCTTTGTCGCTTTCAGCCTTTTTGCTTTTGCATTAATTTCATATCTGAATCCCTTCTCCTTCTTGACTTCAGAATTCTCCCGGTGTATCTTTCTTGGTAGAATTTAATCCTGTTCTGTTCATGCGGTAAGGGAAGTGTTTTTTAAGAGTTCGCCGTCATTATTTCCATTCTATCTATATTTAATCCTTTACTCTACTTTTCTGATTTTATCTCACAGTTTAGTATCTGTTCATTATTAAAGTTTAGATTTACGGACCTCTTGTTTCTGAATGACATCTTTTTTTCGTTGCTGTGTTTTTTTATGATTATTTGTGCTCTGTAGAAAATAGTAACTTTCAAATTATCATCTCGTGCATCACTACGTTCAAATTTCCGACTGATAGAATTTATGTTTGCATTCTAAATTTGCTTTGCTTCTTCCACCTTGTGCTTTTGTGTATTTTGGATTTCCTTCCATTCCAGGTAAAATCTCAGGTATTTTTTCTTTGACTTTTCTTTCTTGGAAATAACATCATTTGTCCTTTCCTTTTACTTTTGCTGTTTTATCACATGTCTTTAAAGGACGCTTTAGTCTTGTCATTCATTTGTAATGCTCATGCATTTTGTATTTTAATTGACGTATTTTGCTCGTTTTTATTTTTATTACTTTTCAGTTTTCTGTAAAAGAAAACTATTGTGTCGGCTTTGTCTGTCCGTCCGCCTTCAGATCTCAAAAACTACTGAGGCTTGAGGACTGCAAATTGGTTTATTGATCATCCACCCTCCAATCATCAAACATACCATATTGCAGCCCTCTGGCCTCAATAGTTTTTATTTTATTTAAGGTTAAAGTTATCCATAATCGTGCATCTGGCAGCGGTCTAGTACGGGCCACCACCGGCCCGTGGTTAAAGTTTCATGGGCTGCGGCTTATAAAGCATTATCCAAGACCACCGAAAGGTAGGTCTATTTTCGGTGGACGTGATTGCACGCTGTACAGAAAACTCGATTACGCTAAAGAAACTTCGGCGCATTTTATACTTGTTTATTATTATGTTTTACCGTATACCATTCTAGTTGTTAGAGACCCTGTTTGTAATTTATGAGGCATTTATTTGTGTTACACCTGTCCCCAAGTTTAGTGACCGTGGTTAACTTTTGCCTTAATTTATTCATCCTTTTCAAATATCCTTGCATTAAGCGCTCTTAGCATTATCTGATGCTTTTGCTGTATCATTTTCCCAGTTGACGTAGTGTCTCATGGTTTGTATTCTTTTTAGAAATATTCTCATATTTTCTTAGAACATTTCTACAGATTCTGCCCCATTCATACCCATTTAAAAACTAAACAAGGAAACTATACTATTTTTATTACGCCATCCTCCCGGTCATCCCCACTCCCTTAATTGCTTAATTTTTTTCAATATATTTAAATTTTTGAATTTCCGGATGGGATTTTGTCGATGTTTGCTTGAATGCTTTCATAAAATCACTCGCTCTGCTGAATTCTATACTGAATATTGTTTCCAAAGTCTTTTCGTTTGTACTTTTTCGAGGTTGAATGAAAAGTATTGAAAGACGCAAAACATTTTAAGAGACGGATGAAGTGATGCTATCCGTCAGGGACAGAAAAAGAAACTCGTGAGACAAATAGGCACACAGACTAAGATTTTATTTGTTTGAGCTTCTTAGAACTTCTGTTGAGGACGCTAGCATATCGCCTGTTGAGTTTCCGATAATGTCGCGAACATTTACTCAAATATGAGCAACCTTTCGATAAAAGATGTGATTTGTAGAATTTTGAAGAAATGGAATGATTATTTTGGCAGAGGAACATGACGAAGTGAAGTTTCTGCTGAGATGGCCTGCCCTAAGTGCTGTAATTCAACTGGACATAATGAAACCATCTCTGCGGTAGTTGGATGAGACAGAATCGTGGGTCTATGTGGAGCCTGTGCGTGTGTGTGTGACTTAGTACACCTGACATCTCAAGCTGAAATACATTACCAGATTGTACTGGATTTGCGTGTAAATATGTAAACATTGTTTTGTATGTGTATACATACGAATATACATATCGTTCAATTTCGTTCTTATGAACATTTACCAGTTTTTCGATTACATGCAGGATTATTCAGTTAATTGATCCAAAAGGTTAGGATTCTCTCTCTCTCTCTCTCTCTCTCTCTCTCTCTCTCTCTCTCTCTCTCTCTCTCTCAAATTAGATAGCTCAGAGGACTGTGACATTTGGTGACATTTCTCATCTCCCAGTTAAGTATGTTAGTCTGCATGACTAACATCAGTCTGCCATCAGTTATTTTCTGGGTATCTTATGTAAGTAGTTAAGTCATAAACCTCTAACTGGGTCTGGCAGCTGCTTTGGTGCTTGTCTATTATATCTGTAGGAGCTGCTCTATTCAGTTGCCACTTCAGTAGTGTTTGTTTACAAAAATAGTTTGCTCTTAGATCTCTTTACGTTCTTTTATTTACTACCATTAACAAATAGCACCTAGGGGAATTGGTTGAAGGTTCCAACTGTTATACATTCATAAGAGCAATGGTTATTTACTCTTGAATGTTGTAACCTGACAAGCAAATAGTTACTGAAACTCATTGCGCATTTAGGCATTTATGACTCTTGGACGTTTACTTGTAATATTTTCCACACATTCAATTATGTATGGTTTGTACGTATCTGTATATATACATTAACATGATGGTGACTTATTTAAGGTTATATCTCTTCACTTACGTGATTAAAGAATGTAGATCAGTGTATTA
>NC_089752.1:44251027-44346027 GCF_040412425.1 Macrobrachium rosenbergii | reverse complement strand
ATACTTAAAGGACTGGGATGAGGGAGTGTAAAAAAAAGTGCCTTATTTTCTGAAGTTTGTGCAATGAAAATCTTGACTCCCTTAAGAGATTATAGTGTACGCGCTCCTGAATGAATTACTGTAGTAAGTTAAGAAAGAAAGGAAGATGTATGAAATACATTAATCAGGAATAAAAAATGAGTTAGCTCTAGGTCTCTTTCAACACTATGTCAAAGTGTATATAAATGGATGATAGATCCTGAACAGTTGTACACTTTTGCATCCAGTATTTAATTAGTGTGAGAGTGTTGTAAGGAAGCACCAAATTTTATACTCGGTGCTAATTACCAAATATTATTTATTGTCTATTTTTTCAGATGTTTTTATATTGAAACGCTAATAAGTAAATGAAAATCGTTTCCTTGCCATTTTTTTTACCATGAATTTCTCTCTTGCCAATAATTTACTGCATCAAAAGTAGCTGATAGAGTTACAGTTTATACTGTAGAATCGGAAGGCAAGATCATCGGGTGAATCTTGGTTCAGAATGGCGTGAGTTGTTCAGTAAGCACTTAGATGATTTTTTTTTTTATATCTGTGTACTTTGAAAGAAGTCAGAACGTAAGGAAGATTCCGAAACAGTTACAGAAATTCGGTACCGTAAGAGACCATTGGTCAACCATTGTTACCTGATGTTACGTTTGATACTTGGTGGTGCATTCTGGCAAAGTCAGAAACTATTTTCTGGTCATGAAGTGGCACTATTGATACTAATTATATTTAAAATATATTAGAGGACTGGAAGGAGCATAGTCCAATCAGCTGATGAAATTCTTAAAATTCCAAAATTTGGAATGTTTACACAGATTTATTGAGTTTCAGTACGTCATTTCATTATCATAGTCAGTTCTCCTAGATCTGTTGTTTAAACGGAATGGTAGTTTTTCCTAAAATTCTTGATTTGTATAAGTATCGTCTCATGCACTGAATAGCTTCAGTCCAAACCAAGCAATTCAGTCTCCCTAGCCAAAGTCAATTTTTTTTACCTGGCATCAGGTTCACTGTAGAGCCATATATCACGTAGAACTGTCGGCGTGCTTTAATCACATTATCTTTTTAATTGTTTTTCAGCTGACGTTACTGTGTTATTAACCTTCCTCCTAGCAAGAATTTTAACTTTTGTACCAGTGACAGTTCTTTGCTTCTGCTCACAGTTTTATGAGGCCTTTTACCAGTTGTATTTGTCCGTCCTCTTTTATTCTCTAGTTGTTCTTTAAGGTTTTCATGAGACCGTTCCTCTGACCGTCGACCCTTTTCCACTTGTGCATGGTGGCAGAATTCATCTGTTGCTCTAAATGGAACATTTATGTAACACTTTTTACAGGTGAAATATTTTAACGAAAAGCGATTTCCGGTATCATCAGCAGTTTCAATTTGCTTTGGTAACATTTAGCTTTGACATTCTTTCAAGTGCCATGAGCATCCGATATAACTGTGCAGTCTTGTAGGAAATTTCATGATCTGACTGTAAGTGTAATGTAGTCTCTATCTGTTGTAACTTGTGTGTGTTTGAATACAAGGTCCTGTGGCAGTCTTGAAGTACAGATGCGGATATGCCGTGACATTTTCTGTGTTAAGTTGAATTTCTTATCCAGAATTCAACTTCCGTCTGCATCCCACCTGTAGAGGTATCAAGGAATCTTATATGAAAGCATTCCACGCACGCACACACACATATATACAGTATATATATATATATATATATATATATATATATATATATATATATATATATATATATATATATATATATATATAATATATATATATATATATATATATATATATATATATATATATATATATATATATATATATATATATATATTATATATTATATATATATATATATATATATATATATATTATATATTATATATATATATATATATATATATATATATATATATATATATATATATATATATATATATATATATATATATATATATTGTTACAGACTGGACTGGTTTTGATGAGAATTTACATACAACATTATAATTTATGCTGCCACGAGACCAAGGGAGTCCAGTTTGTAAGCAAAAAAGGGAGTTAATTAAGACTTACCTCAGACTTTTCCTGGAGTTATAATTTAAGGTGGAAGGTCGCCATATTGGAATTTAGAATTCATTGCCAATTTACAGTGATTTATTTATAGAAACTTAACAAATTAACATTAGTAAATTAACAGTTAGACACCATACGACATGACCACTGAGGGACAGATTCAGAATAGGCACAATAATGATAATGACATGAATTGGCAAACAAATGAGTGGATAAAACGGGGCCAATCTGCAATAATCAGTTCAGTGATACTAATTACATTCAGTTTGCAATAATCAGTCAATGATAGTGATCACTTTCAATGTGCCCTGACTACGTGGAATAATAATGTCTATGATGGAGTTCCAGGATGGAGGAATTACTTCATAAAAATGGTTGGCACAACGGAACTTCTCTAACTACGACCAGGAGCTTGTGGCAGGCCAAATGGAAGCAAGGAATGGGTGCAATCGTGCCACATCTCGTTCTCCTGTAAGAGATGGCTTCGTTAGCCCTGATCAAACTAAGGGGAAGGGAATCTTCCTACTGCAGATTACACAACACTTTCTTAAATACAACACATAAATTGTCCTAGAAGGTGCTTTTGATGAAAGCCAGAGTCTCGAAATAGCGAGTGCGTCAACAATGGACACGTAATTATACGCGCCCAAAGTTAACTACCGCTTGGTATTTTTTTCTTAACAACTAGAATAGTCCTTAGATTGCACTGGTGGAGGGATAAATGATTGTTTATCGGGATCGTTACTCGAATTCAAGGTACGTAAATGGCACGGCAGGGGATACAGGCAAGATTTGGACAAAGGGAAGATTGTTCGTGGAGGAATAGGTTAAGAGTTAAAAGGAGATGGAAATTAAGGAGTGTAGTACAAGGGACAGCACTGGCTAAATGACCGTTTGCAACGTACGAACCTGTTCAGATTGTTATAGGCGCCCACAATCAAATTGGCTGTCCATCGACGATCGTCACCACCAGCGGTGAAAGGAGAATCGCGGAGCTTCCGCTCCAGATGAAGTCACGGAGATCTCTCTCCCCCTTTGGAACAGCAGATCGCATTCGCGTGGGGTGGGGGGCGCCCAGCTGTACCTGCAAGCAAGCCAAGAAAGCCAGCAAGGAGGGTATGGGAAAAGCACACTTATCTTAATATGCCTATAGAAGCAAACCTACCTGTTCCCCAGCCCTTAAATGCCCTTCTGCCCTTCCTAATCCCTACATGCCTCCCCCATCGCACGATGGGGGAAAGGGGTTTGGGAGTATTGTTTTTCGCATCGTACGATTCTTAAGGGGGGGAAATCTAGGTGTGTTCTGGTAGCAGGGGGGTTTTAAGAGGGAGGCTCATTGTCTTACCCGGCGTGGGCATTTTCTGTAGGCTTGGAAGGCGTGCGTTCTCTGTCCCTATGAGTAAAACAACGGAGTTCCGCCATATTGACACCAGCTATATGCTAACGGGAATTAGATCCTCGAAATAAGTTAGCTAGATAGGAGCTAAATAGGAGGGGGAATGGATATTCTTAACAATATATATATATATATATATATATATATATATATATATATATATATATATATATATATATATATATATATATATATATATATATATAAAACTACATTCCATATTTATATTTAGCGTACCTTTACGTAAATACGTTTACAACAGGCTGAATGAGGTAAGTGTAATAAAGCTGAAATGCCATTGTGAAAATTCCTGGAGTCGGCTGTAAAAAACGACGGGAAGGTATACCGTATTGCGCAATCATTTTTTTTTTTTTTTGCTGTATTTGTTTTATTTTTTTTCACGGGGGTGGTCTTTTAGTCTGTCTCTACGTTTTCTCTCCATTCTCTTCTTTCTGGGTCTTTGATGATGCTGACTTGATTCTGTTTTAAAAGAAAATGTGGAAAAACAGGAATGTTTCTTCAATTCATATATGCACGTAGTATATGCATTTCTCTGCTTTTGCAGGTTACCAAACAGGATTTTGATATTTCACCTTTCCACAACGGTCAGTGCGTAAAATTCCATGGAAATACAATGTAAAACGGAAGGGGACAAGATTTTGTTTTCAAGACAGAATGGATTTATCCGAAAGTAAGTGGCATAGTTATCATTTTATTCGGCAGTTGTTCTAACACTGCCGACGTAAATTTGCCCTTTGTCTAATGTTCTCTTATTTCGAAGGGGAAAAAATAAGGATTTTTGTGCAATAACCACTGAAATCAGTTCTATTTTTGCAGGCGTAGGTTGAAACTCATAGAAAGGAACGAGATTGCTCAATAAAAAGGTTCATTACTACGACGTAAGGAAGGACTCGGTCGCTGTTAATCACGAGCACTTACCCATCTGGAAATGAAATGGCTATTCATTCGCCTCCTGGGACGACCTTATCTCTCCTGCTGGAGGCCCTCCAACTCTCTAATCCATTCCCGCCACTTGTCAAGGTCAAAAGAAATTCCCATCCGCAATCTCTTCGCCACCCTCATCCTTACATCGCTTAAGAATATAAGGCTAACTGGATCAGCTAACAAACTCTAATATCCTCATCGTAAAATTTATGGGCTAAGTTCGAGGGCGTATTACAACCGAAGGAGCCATAAACCTGCTGCCCCCCTCCCCCGGCCCCTCCATCCCTACCCAGCAACGTTCCACCAAGAGTCCAAAGATAGTCGGGTTAAATTCATAATGAAAAGCTTTTTCGTTAATGATTACGTTCTTGTCTATTAACTTCAGATGACTAGAGTTGCATCGATAATTTGCACCTAGAATCATTGCTTCTTAATGTCATTGTCGATCCTTCCTTTTTTTTTTTTTTTTGTATTTTTGTGAATACCGCCCTTCCCCAACTTCCCTTCCTACCACCTCTCTCTCTCTCTCTCTCTCTCTCTCTCTCTCTCTCTCTCTCTCTCTCTCTCTCTCTCTCTCCCCCCGTGACCCTGCCATGGTAACTTTCACATGTAGTCAGGTTTATCTTTTTCATTGCCTCTCATAATAGACAAATTATAGTTGTTAAGTCGATAGGCACTTTCATCTTCCTAATCTTCTATATCAATTTTGCTATGTACACACCTGCACGAAAATAATGTGTATCTGAATTGCATGAAGCCATTTGATCTTGAGAATGACTACAGTGGTTGACTGACAGATCGATCTGCTCTGAATTTGGGCCTTTGTCATTTAATAAGTCAGTGATGGTTTTCCTAATTGGTGTTAGTTGGCTTTGCCGTTGCAGTTTATCCTTCGTCATTAAATTGATTTATTCTTAGCATTCATAAAGTAAAGGATTTTAAAGGGCAGAGTTCACCGCTAAGATGGCTAACTATTTATTGTTTTTCCAAGGGTCCCGCAGACTGAGCGTTCCCCCAAGAACTGAAGTTCTGCGGAAATACAGTAGTCACATTGCTATTTGTTCAAATTATTATTGTTGCATGAAACAAGATTGCGTTGCCTTATCATGTATTCCTTTTTTTGCACGCGCGTCTAAAATACGGCATTTTTCTTCAGTGGATGATGACTAACGAATGAAAAAAAAAAAGAGCTATGCCGATAGCAATGATGGCGGGGAGACCAAGGTGAGATTGTTGTCGAGGTTAAGTACATTAAGTGTAATTTGTCTTTTTCTCTTCCTTACCTAAGATACCTGTTGGGTATAGCATGCCGAAAACGAAGAGCGTTATTTCATGAACGCGGTAAAAATAAACTTGAAATCTTTTGAGCTGTAATTTTCGTGGGGTGTTTTATTGCCAAACTACTATAGTGGTGGTACACTTGTCTGGCAAGTGAATAGAAAGAAGAGGACTTTAATCTTTCTCATTATTCTAATGAAATTGTGTCAATATTTACGGCTTTTTCATTCTTATAGAATGAATAGGGTTGAATTCATATCCAGAGTCTATTTCACCACTCAGTTGATCTTTCATTCTTTGTGTGCGTATATTTTATTAATACTGATTCCTTGTACTGGACGCGTCTGTTATAGGTTATTTCTATTCCTAATAACTTCTTTAGTCTAGAATAGTATTCTCGCATATTACTAAACCCTCAGTAATTCGATGTTATCTATAAATGTATTAGTAATACTAATTATTTTATCACATCCATCTTTTGGTTAGGCCTACCTGTCGCTGTTTGTTATCAGGCACTAATGGAAATTTATGGGCAAATTTTCACGACACATGGCGAAAGCATTCACTCGGTGATACCCTCCAGATGAGTAACTTTTGATAAGTACCGGTAATAAACCCACTATTTTGTCGATATCCTCCAAAGTTTGTCGTCTGGAGAGTCACCGAATGACTAATTGACCAAATGCCATAAAAGTTCATTCCTCCCCTTTTTTACAGTACAGGCAGACGCGGATGAAAGTAAAAGTACTTCTGGTCTTCCTAAATTAGTTTTTTTTTTTAAGCTGGTTTTACCTTTCTTCGGTTTTAAAAAATGGTTTATTCTGATGTCTGAGATTTAGTGCGTTGCCCACAGCTAATTTAATCCTTTGCATTATGGCATTCGAAAATGAGAATATTCATCTTTATCATCAGAAGGATGGACGGAAGTGCCACCATGGAAGCTTTGAAAGGAAATTAGTATGGCGTCAATTGGATATCAGCACTGACGCAGTTGCATAGCAACCCTGACTCGACGTTATCTTTGAAGCAGGTGTTTCACGCCGCTGACATGAATATTCAGGCTCCTTTCATCGGGTAACAGAGGAATTCCTTGTTAACTGTCTGTATTCGAGGCGATTATTGAAGCACTGAAAATAGGAACATTCTCTCTCTCTCTCTCTCTCTCTCTCTCTCTCTCTCTCTCTCTCTCTCTCTCTCTCTCTCTCTCTCTCTCTTCTTTTTTACACTTTAAGGTGAGGTACTCTTGACGGGTCTGAATTTTAATAAAAAAAAATGGAGGTGAATCGTTTGTTACTGTAGACATGGTTTTTAGTCTTACTAGTTTCTGAATTGGACATTTAAAAGAAAGCGGGAACCATTCTGAGTCATTATGTTAAAACATTTTCTGAGTAAACTCAATATGTTGTTATGAAGTGTGGGAGAAAATGAAGTTATATGAGAATATTCAGTGGTTTAGCAAAGGGTAGAGTATTTATTAATGCCATAGCACAACTCGTAAGTGGTACATTTGCAATGGATATTATGTTTCTGGTTAAGGTTTTTGTTTGATGTCTCGAAAACGCTGGACAAGGAGAAGAAACTAAATTTCATCATTATTTTGTTTTTACTTAAAGGTAAGATGAAACGGAAGGCTTTATTCTGCTGAACGCATTTGCGTTAAATATCTTCTTTACTCACGTTATGTATTACTGCATGTATAGTGGCAGAATAATCGTACTACTCCGTCAAAGAAAACATCAGAGAGTAATATCCTTCTTCAGCTTATCTTTGTTCTCTTCTCCGTCCTTTCGTACTTCCCCTCATCCATATTTCCATGTTCATCTATTCGTTTTTCTTGTCTTTGCCTCTTAGATATGCAGTATCAACATCGATTCTCCACTCTAATCGCCGAGTCTCGCCACCCCGAACAGAGAGTAGGAGAGTGAGAGGAACCGTTTGCTTTATGCTTTTTAGAGATAATTTGCACCAATTTAATGAAAATAAACTGATGACAGTTTATACTTCATTTATAATTTTATTTTCTTTTTTTACATTTTGTAACTGGTCTAACTGGCAACCGCCCTTCCCCATCACTCTCTTTCTCTTACACTCTCTTCGTTCTTCGGACTGGAATAGAGCAGAAGACTTGTGCGAATAATGAAGCTAACATGGAAATACTTCAATAACCTACCATAACCTATAAGTTTTCTCATATCGGTAATCAGAGAGACAACAAAAATTATATATCTAACCGGAAACAGTTCAAGTCGAAAAATATTCCATAACGAGGATAACGCTCTTCGTTGTTCCTTGGACATTGATGAGCAATAACATTTTGTTTTAGAGTGAAAAAGAACAATTCGTCACTTATAATGTACATTCAAGATTCATGTAGGTTTTCTTACTACAAGAGTATTCTTATTTTATTTTTGTAAATATCTGCGTAGTCAATCTTCCGAGGAATATTGGATTTTGAAATAATGCTACTATATTTAAACTCCCCTCCTCATCAGTTTTGTTTTTGAAATCTAAATGACTGTAAAAGATTGAATTAATTCATGTTAAGGTATGCTTAAAACATTTGCTCAACCACGCATTCGCATATCGCTCCCGTCTTTTTCTTTCTTATATGTAGTACTTTAATCTATTCCCGTAGGATTCGGGAAGATTAACAAAAAGATCAAGTCTCCCACTTACAACTAATGCACCATTGTCACCTTTATCATTGATTTTGTTATATATATACCATATACATATACAGTATATATATACAGTATATATATATATATATATATATATATATATATATATATATATATATATATATATATATACTGTATATATATACATATATTTGTGTGTGTGTGTGTGTGTGTGAAAAGCTCATAGATCACAGATATTTTATGAATTACAATGCACAGCAGATTTTTGATCAGTAAGTGTGGCTAAATGCATTGCGTGTCAACTGCGTCAGGTATTCTTGAGACGTGAGAAATCCCTGCCTGGCGACAAGACCTTATGACTTTGTTCGCCGGAAATGTTCCGGGGAATTTGTTCATGTCTGTTTTTTTGGGGCGGAGATCAACACCGAATAGTGATAGAAGCCTTCAGCAAAGGCTCTGTAGTTCGAGACCTGTCGATTAAGACTGAACATTGCTGTTTGGAGGTAGGAAACATTGTAGATTTCCCAAACTGTAGATTGTTCTTTTCATTTAACATAAACTGTAGATTGTTCTTTTCATTTAACATATATCTCACTTGTATCTGTCCATTTTTACATTGTGTGTACTTTATAAGTAACATGGGAGGAATGCCCATATTTTTATTTTTATACATTTGTTTAACAAAGGTTTAATTTGACTTCTTCAGATGTTTTCCTGAAGAAGAGGTTAATATATACTCATTTGGGGAATATACTGGACTTTGAATTATATTGGCCTATTGTGGGTAAATTATTTAGAGAAAATAATTAGTTGAACATGATGGTCCTTGATATATTTGATCATTTGGTGAACATTAGTATTCCATTTTATTTCATCTCTTGCTTCTTGCAATCCAGTTATGCTAGATTATTGTCAAATAAATTATTTTAGGCAATGCTTGTTTCGCTGTAGAACTGAGAGAGAGAGAGAGAGAGAGAGAGAGAGAGAGAGAGAGAGAGAGAGAGAGAGAGAGAGAGAGAGAGAGAGAGAGAATGCGTGTGTGTGTGTGTACAAATGTACGAAGCCAGTAGCCACTTTGATGCGGTCACTAACGAGCTTGACTTTTAGTAAAGGTAAGCAATGAGATTAACTCTTTGTAAGGTAACATATATATATATATATATATATATATATATATATATATATATATATATATATATATATATATATATACACACACATATATATGTATATATATGTATGTATATATGTACACATATATATATGTATATATATGTATGTATATATGTACACATATATATATATATATATATATATATATATATATATATATATATATATATATATATATATATATATATATATATATATATGTGTGTGTGTGTGTGTGTGTGTGTGTGTGTGTCTCTCGTTTATATAAGGATACACATGGTGTCATATTTTCATTTCTGTGAATATAATAGACCTTTATTTGTATCCATTTTTCTGCAACGAAAAATTATGAGTAAAATTCTTTTGTCAATGCACGAGTGTAATTTCAAGTAACTGGCTCAAATGAATATACGAACATTCTTATTTCTTCGCTTCTTGTATAATCTTTGACTTCGGTGTCTGTGTTGGAGCGAAAAACGATCTTTTCCAAATCCTCTTTAGAGCTGCGGAACGTAAGTCTCCATTAAATAACATCTTTTCCCATTCCTCCGCTTCGGCTTTCAAGTCCTTTCACTCATCAGTACCATTCTATCTTCTCTCCTGGCTTTCCTGTACACCCCCCCCCCTCTTCTCTCTCTCTCTCTCTCTCTCTCTCTCTCTCTCTCTCTCTCTCTCTCTCTCTCTCTCCCCTAAACTTGCATTTTGCGTGTTTAGGTCGTTTTTAACTTCTTTGATGTTTTATCTTAAGGCTTGTCGGTGTCTAGTTTCCCCTTCTAAGTTTTCAACTCTGGTTTTTAGCCTTTTTTTTTATAACAGCCAAGTTACTCAGATGTTCATTTCTAATCTTTTCTCATTTTTTATTTCCTGTCGTGTCCTTGCCACATTATTGTTATACTATAATTTCGCCCCCTTTTTTTCTTGCCGTAAGAAACTTACGATATTTTTCTTTCTCTACATTGTTCTTTATAGATTCGAAATATGTATTTGAACTAAAGTTTGTTAATTGTGGAGTTTAATTCCTAAAACATTACTAGTGAGGTAGAATGGTTAGTAGTGCAAGTATTTAGATTGCAGTGAATTAAATTTCAAAGGTTTTATGCCCAAACAGTTTTATAAGGTTGCTCAGTCCTTAAAACTCATATATTCTATTACCTCTGTTAATGAAAACGAACTATTAGAAGTTTTTACCCTCCTCTGTTTCCTTGATGGTAATCATTTTAATGAGAGAGAGAGAGAGAGAGAGAGAGAGAGAGAGAGAGAGAGAGAGAGAGAGAGAGAGAGAGAGATAGATAACATTTATATCCTGTATATATAACTGAAATGTACTATTTTGTATTGTGGGTGATATAATGCATCCACGCACCTCATTATCATTATACAGTGCAGATGCTGAATAAAGAGAGAGAGAGAGAGAGAGAGAGAGAGAATTACATTTCTATCTTGTATATAACTGAATTGTATTATTTTGTATTTTGGGTGATATAATGCATCCACGCACCTCATCATCATTATACAGTGCAGATGCTGAATAGAGAGAGAGAGAGAGAGAGAGAGAATTACATTTCTATCCTGTATATAACTGAATTGTATTATTTGTATTTTGGGTGATATAATGCATCCACACGCCTCATCATCATTATACAGTGCAGATGCTGAATATAAAAATCGATTAAATGATGAAAAGCATTTCATTTATCACGTGATAGGGGGAAAATTGTGTTTTTAGGTTTTATGAAAAAATATACATAATTTTAGGACATATATCATTCCCTTTGACTGTTCATTACTGGTAATAATGTAGCGATGTAAATCGCACTCATACAAGGTTAATCTGAGCAGGTTGATTATTAGTATGCACCGTGCATCTTGACCCACTGATGAAGATTACTCTTAATAAGGAGAGTACAATTAAGATTAGAACATTGACGCTTTAGTGATTTAATAGCTCTGCCATGGGGCTATTCTCACTGGATCATTTTCCCTTCAGTTGGCAGCTTTATCTGCTTGTTTGTCATTGCAAAACTAAGGTTGGAGCTTCTGTTATTGAGAATGTTACCTTGCGAGGAAAGGAATCGACAGTAAGGTAGCATTCTTACGTCATTGATCGTGATTAAATGAAATACTCTCTCTCTCTCTCTCTCTCTCTCTCTCTCTCTCTCTCTCTCTCTCTCTCTCTCTCTCTCTCTCTCTCTTGATCGAGTACATAAATTTGGTAATACACCTGTGTATTAGTATTCTCCCCCTCTCTCTCTCTCTCTCTCTCTCTCTCTCTCTCTCTCTCTCTCTCTCTCTCTCTCTCATGGTCGAGAACTGAAATTAAGTTTAGAAGATTTTGTGTAGAAGTTATTCTGGCTATACACTTGTGCGAGTACATAAATTTGGTAATACACCTGTGTATTAGTATTCTCTCTCTCTCTCTCTCTCTCTCTCTCTCTCTCTCTCTCTCTCTCTCTCTCTCTCTCTCTCTCTCTCTCTCTCAATTTTTGGCTGAAACATCTTAACCGATATCTGGAAAGTTTCTTCCCCTACATCTACTTCTGCAGAACTTTCCTTGAAACTTTTTTAATCATTGTCATAAAACAAACTCCATTTATTTTAGTGCAGTGAAGCTTTGTTTTTGTTTCTGACTGAGGAACGAAAAAATCTCAGTTTTAAAGGTTAACCATCTTTTGCCTGACTGTATAATTATGTGTATCCGTTCCCCAGAAAATTTTGATATTTTAAAAATTTGACTTTTGTGGAATGTACTTGGAGAGGACTGTTGTGTTATGTGTCACTGAAGCCTTATTGTGAGGAAGGAAAGACGATTCATTGGTGGAAGAAGACTTCTCAGTTCTTAACAGTTTTTAGAGCCGCTACATGGCATCGCAGCTGCCCCATCGGTGTCCTTTCAGCGGGAAGCTCTGAAGGCAGGAACCTTCCGAATGGGCAAAGTTTGGCATTCATTTAATATTTTACTTCCCTTTGTGATCATTTACAGCTACTGAGAAGCATTTCGTGGATTCTTCATCCCCTTACCACGTGAGGCTTCCCTCTTATGTGAGATTTCTGTTTACGTATTGCGTGTAGCCTAAGAATTTGGGGCCGGATAACTTTCCCTTTATTGAGAAAATTTCATGGATTCTCATCTCTAATATTTCTGGTCGTAAGTCGGTTCACCTTGTGCTTCCTTCTCCACAGTTTCTGTTTGTTTAGATTTCCTTTTATATATGACGCATGAAACCTTGGATTAGGGAGACCATTCGTATTGAAAGTGAGGGATCATTCTCGGCGGAAGATGCAATAAACTCATTTTTTGTCACGTGAGATTGCAGCCTTTATGGGTGACATATCTAGAGGACGATAAGCCTTCTCTAATCGGTGGCCTAGTTTTGCCCGGAGAGTGAGCACGCATTGCTTGATTCTCAGTCTGTAGGCTATGTCCACACTGTGTTGAGGCGCCCGTATGCGTTCAGTTTACTGTGAGACTGGGGAATTGTCTTTCAGGTGGCGATGCGGATTTTGATATTCGAAAATCTCCTCTTGAAGAGAGTTTGAATATTTTTTGTACTGTTCTTATGAAGTATATGTTTATGTATTATATGTAGCTTTACTGTACTTCTAGTATTTCTTTAGGCGCTAACTGTAAGACGTTTGGGCTCTGTGAAAAATAACACTAATTTAAAAAAAATAATAGACGAGGAACTTGTCTCATACTGTCCTTTCAGAGTTAAGCAAATTATAACCTTAATTACATTTTCAGTCAACGTAACTCTTTCATGAGAGAATCTTGTGTCTACTGTTCTAGTTAGTTAAGGCCATAAACATCAAAATACAAAATTTGAAGATCGATTTCTACCTAGTTTACATTGTTGTAGTGCAGGTTATATAATAGCCCAGCATATAAATTAAACAGGATCTTTTTGTGCGAATAACGTAAAGAGATATTACAGAAACATTTCTTCTTGGATTCGCAAAGCAAACAAAATAATAATGTTAACGAAGCCACTAGCCAAAGATGCAAGTTTTCTGTCATCGTAAAAACGCCTGCATTGTTCGTGGCTGACCTGCTGGCCTCTTGCCTGCAGGAATCTGTACGTGCACTTCTTCATTATGTTTGTTTATTGCTTCGTTTCCATGATTCTTCATTGATTCACCAAACACATGACGAGCGTTGTTTCCTTTAGTTCTTTGATTTGCAATTTGGTAGTGGTCACCCCCTGGCCCCTTTTGGGTAGTGGCAACGGTGCAATTATTCCTCATGAATAGGGTGCATCTTCATCTTCATGAAAACGTCTTGCTTGTTGACGTGAGCAACCTTTGTCGGTTCTTTACAACTTCAGTCTCGCTGTCCTGCCTCTCTCTCTCTCTCTCTCTCTCTCTCTCTCTCTCTCTCTCTCTCTCTCTCTCTCTCTCTCTCTCTCTCTCACGCACAAGATTATGAATCAAGATAATTTAGGAATAAAAAAGAATAGTGTAGGTCTGGGCCAAGGTTTCCATTTAGGAAATGGGAAATTAGACCTTTGGAGTGTCTTTTACGACCTTTGTCGTATAGTTTCTGGATGGTCAGTTAGATGACTTCATATTGAAACATCAAGGATAATATTTCTTAGCATGAATTAAGTGCACCGCAATTGTTTCCATGTATGGTAAGATGTTAAGCGTTAAAAAAGTTATGTGTTTTTCTTTCTAAGGAATGCTTACAAATGAAGTCTCTTATTTCATGTTTACCTAGCGAGATCTCAGGAGGCCTTCATTTAGTGTACATATCCACGTTTCTTTCCCGTTTATTATCCATGTTGACGGAGGTTGATGGCTTGCGAGTTGTCCCTCTTTTTTTCCGGAAAAATAGGAAGTTTTTCAGCTTTACCATTTTTGTCGGGCTTGCTTCCATTCTGTTTAATTTTGTTTTCTTCTCTATACAAATTTTCTTTGTCCCTTTTGTCGCGATGACAACCGTTGGAATGGCTTGACATTTATTTCTTTTTAATTTCATACCCTCCTCCAGAAGTCTTTTCATTTTTTCTAAAGTTGGCGGTTGTCATACATTTTTCTTCTATTTCAGTGAATTTATTCTCTTTTTTTTTAACGTTTTCTTATAGCAACTTGGTTTCATTCCCAGTTTTTTAGTAGGTTGATTTTCTCGTCCCTGTGAGTTTTATGCCATTTTGATATTCATTTTCTGCAGATAAAAAAAATCTATACATGTGTGGGCACGTCCCTCATTATAACGATTCCGCATAACATGATCCGGTATGACTGTAAATAACGCATGTGCCGAGCATGCTCCAGACCTCTTCTGTAATTCTTAAAAAAAAAAAAAAAAAAAAAAAAAAAAAAATATATATATATATATATATATATATATATATATATATATATATATATATATATATATATATATATATATATATATATATATATATATATATATATATATATATATATATATATATATATATATATATATATATATATATATATATATATACATACATACATACATATTTTTATGGCTGTTACAACCATTAGAGTAAAACTCCTTTGTGACAAATCGTCGAGGTAGTGACCCTTCCATTGCGCCGCACAGTAGCTATAAATGTTTAGTGAAAGAATTTCAGTGCCTCTTTTGGCGTTCGAATTTATGATAACCATTCCTTTTTGTATTGAATAAAAATAATGGGATTCAGTTACACTCTTACGTCAGTAGAATTGCCAGAGTGGATTGTTTCATAATAATAACGCAGCCGATCGAGACTACAAAGTCTACCCCAAAGCCAAATCAAAGTCCTTCAAATTGGCATCGTGCTTACCCCATACAAATGGAAACAAAGCACGTTAAAAGAAGAAGAAGAAGAAGAAAAACTCAGGACTTTTTCACTCCCTTACTACAGTCCTTTTTCTCACCTCCCATCCTTCCTCACCTTATAGATAGGGTGACATCTTAGGGGCCGGTTATAAGTGTTTTGGGGATTATCTGGATGTATAAAGCTACAGAGTCATTCAAGTATACACAATGTTTATTCAGTCCCCTTCCCCTCCCCCCTCTCCCTCTGGGGCACCCATCTTGCCGAGGACTCGTTGTGTATGAGTGGAAAATGTAAATTGTGTTTTCTTTAGAATGCAGGTATTGAAATGCCTATGGCCGTATTCATGTATTGTGTGGACTTTCTATTGCGTGAGGACGTGACGGAACTTCAGTTTGTTTCCAACTGATGTATTTTCTCTTTTCCCCGTACCTTTATAGTCGACCATTTGTATAAATCATCTCCAATAGCAAACTAAGGTTTAAATTAATTATATAATTATAATATTTCTTTGGTGTTTAGGGCATGTATTATTATTCACGTTTAAGCTTCAGTTGGTCTTTCGGGTTAACGTTGATAGTTATTTGATAGATATTTCCTGAAGTGTAATTTAGTTTCCTTGTTATTTATTTAGGGTACTTTCATTTTCTATTTTTTCATAAAGTTCATTATTAAGAACAAGTTTTCTCTCGAGAAATTTGCTGCTGTAAGTGCTTTTTTATCTCTTAATTACGTACGAGAGAGAGAGAGAGAGAGAGAGAGAGAGAGAGAGAGAGAGAGAGAGAGAGAGAGAGAGAGAGAGAGAGAGAGAGAGAGCGCAATGCTTTACACAGAATGTTTTTCGACGCGAGAAATTATAGATAGAATCCCTTACCAGAGGTTGCCGCCGACGTTCCATGTCTGTTTTAAAACATATCTTCCCACGTCTTCATTTTTCTGACTCACTGGACATTTTCAGAGTAATCGTATCAGTTTATTTAAAGCAAATTTGACGCTTTCCTCTTTTACAAGAAGAGTTATTATAATTCCGTATACAAAGTACTCGGGGGTTTTCATATATTGATTGTTTAATTTTTTCATTCATAGTTAAAGCATTAACGAACTTAGTAAATCTTAGATGTATTAATTTTCTCTAGTGTTTCTTCTCTGATGGCATAGCGTAGAATTGTTCTGCTATAGTTTGAAAGGTGAATGTGGTTTCTTGGATTGTATAAAAAGTGTTTTGGTAAAAGAAAAGTAATTTTTGTGTGATAGCCAGAAACTTATAACAACGTTTGTGAATTATTTTTATTGTTAATCAGGCCATTTTAATTATATTCATTTACATAATTTTGTACTGTATATTAACATGGTCTTTTGGCATATTTTCCTTGCACTAGTTTTCCTTATGTTTTAGATATCACAATTTTTTATCTGATCATTGTCACTCTGAGGTTCTAGTTTCTTGAATTTCCCACGAGCACGTCCTGGCCTTTTCGCTTCTCACTGATTGCACCTGCAATTGAAGCATTTCTTGCCTCGCTTAAAATTTTTGTGGCAGCCCTCCCTCCTTGTGTAGCTTTCCCACCCGCCTTGCAAAGGCGAGACATATGGTGCATCTTGGAATGAATTCATCTTCTTCATTCCATTCGCACATGTTCTTTACGTTATATAACTCTGTTGCTTCTCATTACCTGTACTGTATGTCTTCAACTATTGAAATGGGGAACGCGGTACTTCAAACAGTTCGAAGGTAATCCGAGCTTCTGTTCATTTCCAGTTCCTCTTTTTACTTATCTGAAGTCCTGTTTGTGATATACTGTATATATGCTATTTCGGCACATTTTCTCTCTTATGCAATTTCTATTGAAGTTAATGGCATTTTTCGCAGATACTATTTTTTATATCAGGACTTTGAATCAGTCTATATTCTTCTTTTTCTCTTCAGGCAAGCTTCTCAGGAATAAGGAAAAATGATTCAAGATCCTTTCCATTTACTTATTCTAGTCGACGGACCATTTCCTCGTTCATCGGCAACGTCTTCAGGACTAAATTGCAAATTGACATACAAGGTTTTTATAACTGCTTGCGAACTTAAATTTTAAACATGATGACATTGGGGTGCAGAATTTCTATTGGTTGGCAAGTCTCATTCCTTCGCTGGTGGTCTGGGCTATAGCGTGGTCATTCCTGGTATTCCGTAGGATGCGTCCTATGCCTTGGCTTGCTATTTCGCATTACAAGGGCGCTGACTAGGTTCGGGCGGCAGTAGACACGTAAGGAAATACTTTCATCAAGGTTGTAGGTGTCGTACAGCTGGCAATTATTCTGTTCATGGCCTTGGCCTCATCCTTGAACTGGCTGTGATATGCTGCTTTGTAATACAATAAGATGTTTCCCGGTGAGGTAGGCGTTCACTGGTGTGCTAGCATACATGTCCAACTGTTTTCTTATGCAACCTTTTATTGGACTGCTGTCATATCCGTTATTAGTTAGGAGCTGCCTAACACATTCGAGCTCTTTTCATGAGTAGTTTTCCATGAGGAACACTTCGTAATTGCACGTCATGTACGTGGCTACCATAGAGCGTTTGTAAGTGTCAGGGCACTCACCACGGGCGTTATGGCACCGACCCACATTAGTTTCCTTTTGGTACACGGTAGCATTGTACCTGCTCCTTCTCCAAATTGATATCCAAGAAGGGAAGTCGGGCTTCAATACCATATTCAGTAGTGGAGTTTAGGCTAGAGTTCTTCCTCACTATACACTTTTTCATTCATACATACCGTTGTTCTGAAATTAGTAGTCTGTAAGCCAGAATGGGTCCTCGGTTATACCATCGCCCATTAAGTGAAAATAAGAGCCTTGTGTGCTCCTCTGGACCAACACCCAGACGGTCGCCATTTCATACTCATTAATACTTACGTCCCAATTTACATGTCTTAGATGGGTTTTTGTCTCAAACTCACACTACGGATTTTTTTTTCCACAGAACTGGTAATATAGGACGTTTGTGTCCAATAAAGGTTTCTAAGCAGCCATTTATTATAGTGTCAAGTGAAACAATTTACTTCAATAAAAGGAGTTGGTGATAAAGTTTCCAGCAGTTGGAAGCAACCGGCAGATACTCGTTGTACGAAATAGGACAATATAGAACAACTGTTGTTGCTATCGTTTTTGAAGACCAAAGTAATATTATTGGAATAAAAATTTTTATGAAGACTACATTTTATGGAATCTTTCTTTACCGGTGATCACTATGATTGAATCATTTTGTCAGACTGAAAGACTTTGACAAGAAGTTTGATCTGTGTTAAGCCGTATTGATTAAATACACTTCCAATCGAGAAGCATTGTCTGAAAGTTTTCCCAGGCGTTCGACAAGGTATTTGTAATCATGGCAAAAGGATTCTCTCTCTTCCCCCCACCTCTCTCTCTCTCTCTCTCTCTCTCTCTCTCTCTCTCTCTCTCTCTCTCTCTCTGTATTTGAATATATTGCTCTTCATTCTGAACTTTTGACACATTAACTACGGTTTACTTTACATAATTTTCTTCTTCATCTGTTTACGACGAAAGTTATAATGAGCCTTTTTTTTATTTTAGAAAACTCATAAGTTCTTCTTTCATCAATATGTTGGAAAGTTACATTCTTCCATGAATGCACATGCGCCTGAGAACACAAACGCATAGACATGCACTTGCTCACCCACCCTCATGCCCGAAGCTTTCAGATTGTGATATGTGACCAGTTGTTTTTGATGAATGCAATATGAAGTACGTACTTATATTTAATTAGGAGCACTTTATGCTTAAGGCCTTTTCATTACGAGAAGTTTCTTTTGTATTCGGCCCTCGAGTATTGTGAAGTGCTTTCATTCGTCGTTATTTGGAGAGGCCCTCATGCAAATGTACCTATACGATACAAACGTCATTTATGCGTGAAAAAATAGAATTCCCAGCATTTTGTTCTATTTTGCTCTGTCGTACCCAAAAATCAGTCTGTTTGGGAACAGATGAAATGTATTTAAACTTGCCTCTTTATATACTTACCGCAAGTCCGAGTCAGAGGTCCAAGATTTTGGTATAACTGAGATTCTAATAGGGAATGTACCCAGATAACATCCAGAAGCGAGTGGTAAGATTATTTTACTTAAACAGAAAAATAAGCTTCAGATAAAGAGGGGAAAAAAGGAAAGGCATTAGAGGAGTAATAAACAAATGCACAAAAACGCAGTTGTGGTAGTAGCCAAAGATTTGTCATGAATTCGAGAAAGAAATATTTTTGGCAAGGTGATTGAACAGACTTTTTCATATCCAGAAATGCCACCCGTATGGGGTATTTCCTTTAAGTTTTACGTAAATCATGACACTTGCAGCTTTTCGGTTTTCTTGCATCAATTAGAAGTTTTATGGTATATAATTTGGATTTTCTCTCGTTCAGGTAATTGGAATTAATGCATTGCTTCTCATATTTCAATGAATATCTCATTTTCCATTTACGTTACCCCAAAATTTGTCAGTCCGTCACCTTATCTTATGCTTTCCCCTCACTTACTTGTCTCCTCCCCTCGATCTCAGTGATAACCTGATATTCAGGTGGAATAACATGAGGCAGTTGCAGGGTTGTGAAAATACTTAAAGATTTAGATCCAGTGAGACATTTTATAATTTCCCTCCCACATCTTTGCAAGTAGTCGGTGATATTCATGAAAATTTGAAACCTTGAATCTGATTTCCGAGATATTATTCGAAATTCATTCAAGGCTAAATTTACAAAAAGCTTTCATGCAGATCCAGTCAAGTTCTCGTAATTAATGAGCGTCGTATCTTCTCTCAGTCCGGCGAGTCTAAACATGCTTTTAGGTCTTCGAATGTTCATGAGGATGAATGCCCTGCCTGCTCACGTGTTGGTGTTATGACATCAGTCAAAATGTCGCGAGGCAAATAATGACTCGCTGCTTTTTCTTCCAAAATTCCCTTATTCTCTTGGTTATTCTAATAACAATTCGAGAAAGAAAGAGAGCCAGGCATACTCGGCATCACCCTCATGCAAGCCTTACTCATTCTAATCTGTCTCCTCGTCTTTTTTTTTTCTTTTCACGGTGTGCTCGTTGTCTTTATTGTTATCTTCCTTTCACCCTCTCTGTTTCTTTCGCATTTGTGAACTTGAGGCGCTTATACATTATCCAAAGCAACACTGCTTTTATTCTACACTCTTGATTTTCATTATCAGATTTATGCCATTTCGTATACCGCAGGTAATGTGAAGAATGAATTACACTATGTTCAAAACTAAGTAGGATGACAAGATCACGTTTCCAGTATTCGTTTTGACGGTGTGTTTGCTTGGATATATAGACAAATAATATAGACAGACACACAAAGAATAGGGGGGGAAAACTTTTAAATGCCCTGTAACAATCTAATCCACGGTGTACCAAAAATATTCTTAACGTGGCACTTGCAAGAACTTTTTCAGTCGACGACACAAGATTAAGCCGCTTTATATTTCCCCAGACCTGTGGCCAAAGTTTGAAGCTGTTGTAAATATCTCTTTGATCTGAGATGCAGTGTTAAAAGCTGCCCAAACCTGGACTTTTTACTTATATGTGCGTCAGCTGAATGCTATAAGAAATTAAAGTGTTCGAACCCTGGATGAGGAAGGATAGAGTGAGGCACGTTCTGTTAATAACCTAATGCACCTGTGTGAATGAAGTAGCTGGTTGTCAGTCAACTGTTGTGCGACACGTCTTAGCTGACATTAGATTGCGGGGAGGTAATAACTGACGGTACTGATCAAAGCTCTGTCCTTAATTAAAGTTAATAACGGGGGAGCCTAGATGAGGTAATCCTCACCCACTAGGGTAAAACCATTTATCAAATTCTCTCTCTCTCTCTCTCTCTCTCTCTCTCTCTCTCTCTCTCTCTCTCTCGTAATATCAGATTAGAGTGATAAACCGTCTAATAAGTTGTCTACAAGTGAATTAATAAAATCTGAAAATCATGGAGGAGTCAGCCAACAGTGGCAAAAGGTGGAGAAACCTAGCTTGCATCGGAGATATTCAATATGATGAATTGGCAGGAAGGGAACTTGGTTTGCTGATCGTGGAGATGAATTGCAACATCGACCAAAAAGATGCGAAGCATTCACAGACATATTGAAAGGATACGATCCTTCAAACTGGAGCAAATCTGTAGAAAATATAATGAAAATAATGGAAGGGATACCAATGAAAGTTCAAGTTATCAAAAGACTTATAAAGAAAATCTACAAAAATCAACACATTCCATCAAAGAAAATAAGTATGGTGAAATTAGTGAATATATTGATTGATGCAATAGGCAAACGGATGCTTAAAGCATGTAAACTATGTAGAGTGTGGTATAGCATTGTAAATCCACAAAACCTGATTAGGAAATGCTATGCTTGCCACGTACCAACGCATCCTTCATGTGCTGAAGTAGAGCAAAATAAAAATAAGGACACAAAAATATTTTGCTCAACATGTCTAGTATGGATAGACAAGGTCATTAAATCAAGACTTAATGTACAGATTGTGGAGGATGAAGAAGATGAAGAAGATGAAGAAGAGGAAGAAGAGGAAAATAGAAAAGAAGAAAATAAGACTGAAGAGAGAGAAAAGATTAATGAAAACAAAGAACAGGATAATAGTATGGATGCAGAGAAACTCATAGATTCTACATATGAGGCAATACAGCAACATACATATGAAGAAATAAATTATGACATGATAAATCAAAATAAAATCCCAAAGAGGTTGTACCCGGATCTCCATACTGATGGGGAAGAACAAGAAAAAAAAAAGAAAAGAAAGACACAGTATGCACCCTTTTGAAAAGAGGGAATTGCAGGTTTGGTGAAAGATGTTATTACAAACATCCCAAGATATGTCACAATTATGAGATCTATGGCAAATGTGCATATCTAGATGGCTATGAAGAGGAATGCAGCGATCTACATCCAAAAAGGAAATGGATGTAGGTTTAATAAGAAATGTAGGTACATGCATCCTGTAGCCATGAAAAACCAAAATCAAAATCAAACACATATAAAAAATCAAGGTAAAAATGAAACAAATAAAGAAAGGAACAAAGATCATGTGATGAAGGCAAAAAGCAAGCCAACAACACATTATGAAATGTCAACACCACGATATGAGCCATCAACACCTAGATACAGCACAAGGAACAAGCAATGTATCTATGATGCTAGGGGATGGTGCAGATATGGAGATAAATGCAGGTTTATGCACAAAGTGAATAAATATGAAGCTGGAAGATCAAATATAATGGAAAAGTTGGATTTTTTTTAATGTACGAATTTCTGGAAATGAAAAAAAGATCAACATATCAGAACAGGAAAGAGACATGGGAAAATCCTTATTATTACCCATATTAGATAATGGAGATAATACGCAAACCATCATAGTGATGAACAGCAGGGGGTTTAGTTTCGAGTAACTCAAAAGAAAGATAGAGTTCTTAGAAGAACTAACCCAAAATGAAAAAATAGAAATATTGAATATAAGTGAAACCTGGTATTCCCAAGAGACTGGTAATGATGAACAGATAAAGGGTTTCCAAACTTATAGATCGGATAGAAAAAATAGAAATCAAGGGGGAACCGCGATATATGGGAGAGATGTCAATCAAGGAAAAATCTGTGAGAAATATAGTAACACAGAATTTGAATTAATAGCGGTTGAATTTGAATCTGAAAAATTAGTGAACATTGTAATATACAGACCCCCTAATACTAAAGAGTTTGACATAATAATTGACAAATTGGATGAAATATGTAGAAATCACAAGGACTGGACTATACTCCTATCCGGAGACTTTAACTTTCCTTTTGTAGAATGGAAAGAACGAATAGGAGACTGTGGTTGTATTTATACATATAAAAAAGAGAGCAATAGTAGCGCAGAAGATAAGAGGCAATTTGGAAAGCTATTAGATATGCTACTAGAACATAACATTCAGCAAATAAATCACCTGCCAACAAGAAAGGATAATATTTTAGACCTAGTATTTGTGAATGAGGTGAACTATGTTAAAGAAATAATAGTATATAACACGAGTATTTCGTCCATAATGTCATAGAACTAACAGTCCGATCCAAAACACATGAAAACAGAGAAAAGCAAGAGATGAAAAAATGGGAAGGATTTGGAAAATACAATTTCTATAGTAAGAATATAAACTGGTCAAAAATAAATGAAGAATTAAACAAAGAATGGGAAAACATATTTGTAAGTGATAATATACAGGAAAATACCGATATATTATATAAAATATTAGAGGAAATAGTGGAAAAATATATACCGAAGAAAAAAAGTAAACATCAGTCACAAATTCCAAGAGACAGAAGGATCTTGTTCCAGAAAATTAGAAAGTGGAAAAAAGGTCTTCCAAAAGAAAAGAATGCATGGAAAGTGATGGAACTAAAAAGTAAGATAGAAAATGCAGAACAGAAGATTATACAATCAAAAGAAAATGAAAAATGGAACCCAGAAGAAAAGACCCTACAAAATATCAAGCAAAACCCTAAAATTTTTTATTCATATGCAAAAAAGATGAATAAAATAAGAGTAGAAATAGGCCCTCTAAGAATTGAAGGGCGATTAATGAATGAAAAAAAAGAAAATATGTAACATATTAGCAGAAAGATATAAGAGTGAATTTACACCTAGAATTGACAATGAAGATAATGATACAGAAATAAGATATGAAAATATTGAATACTTATCGGATATAGATATTACAGAAGCCGATATTGTGCAGGCTATTAATGAAATTAAAAATGGATCAGTAGCAGAACCAGCTGGCGTACCTGCCATATTGTTAAAGAAAGTGGTTCATTCAATCGCAAAGCCGCTAGCATTATTACTAAGACAAAGTATAGATACAGGCAAGATTTATGATGAGCATAAATTAGCATATATTACTCCTACTTTCAAAAGTGATTCAAGACTAGAGGCAAGTAATTATAGGCCTGTGAGTCTGACATCTCATATTATGAGAGTTTATGAAAGGGTAATGAAAAAAAATATAATGAAACATTTAATGAAAAATAGATTGTTCAATATAGGACAACATGGTTTTGTACCTGGAAAAAGTACACAAACCCAGCTGTTAGTCCACCATGAAAGCATATATAAAAATATGATAAATGAAAAGATACAGATGTGGTTTACCTAGACTTTGCAAAAGCTTTTGACAAGGTAGATCATAATATATTAGCAAAAAAATTAGAAAACATAACATTGTTGACAAAGTAGGAAGATGGATAAAAGAATTTTTGCAAAACAGAAAACAGATAGTGATTGCAAACGATGAGAAATCGGATGAAGCTACGGTAGTATCCGGTGTACCACAAGGTACGGTGTTAGCTGCATTGCTGTTTGTGATTATGATTGCAGACATAGACAGCAATGTTAAGAACTCAGTAGTAAGAAGTTTCGCAGATGACACAAGAATAAGTAGAGAAATTGCTTGTGATGAAGATAGGAACTCGCTACAAAGAGACCTAAACAAAATATATAAATGGGCAGAGATAAATAGGATGGTATTTAACTCTGATAAATTAGAATCAATGAACTATGGTGATAAAGTAGGAATGCTATATGCATATAAAGGACCCTATAATGAAACAATCACAAACAAGGAAGCAGTTAAAGACCTTGGTGTGATGTTGAATAGGAATATGTTATGCAATGATCAAATAGCAATTCTATTGGCAAAATGCAAAGCAAAAATGGGAATGTTGTTCCGGCACTTCAAAACAAGAAAAGCTGAACACATGATTATGCTTTATAAAACGTACGTACGTAGTCCACTTGAATATTGCAATATAATATGGTACCCACACTACCAAAAGGATATTGCACAAATAGAGAGTGTACAAAGGTAATTTACAGCTAGAATAGAAGAAGTTAAGGACCTTGACTACTGGGAAAGACTAAAATTCTTAAATTTATATAGTCTTGAAAGGAGAAGAGAACGCTACATGGTAATCCAAGCATGGAAACAGATAGAAGGAATTACTGAAAACATCATGGAGATAAAAATCTCAAAAAGAGCAAGCAGGGGTAGATTAATAGTGCCAAAAACTATACCAGGAACACTAAGGAAAGCACACAGGACATTAATCCACCACGCACCAGCATCAGCGTCTATTTAATGCGCTACCAGCTCATCTGAGGAACATAACAGGAGTGAGCGTAGATGTGTTTAAGAATAAGCTCGACAAATATCTAAGATGCATCCCAGACCATCCAAGACTGGAAGATGCAAAATATACCGGAAGATGTGTTAGCAATTCTCTGGTAGACATCAAAGGTGCCTCACACTGAGGGACCTGGGGCAACCCGAACGAACTGTAAGGTCTGTAAGGTAAGGTCTCTCATCGAAGAAGAATGAGAAAGGTTATCTCGTCTGAAATCCACTAAAACGAGAACATGGCTCCAATCCAAAAACTAATACTTATTTTTAACCCACTCCTTCTCCCCCTTCCTCCTCTCCCATTGCCCCTCTTCCCCTTCCTCCGCCTCTCCAATCTCTTCTGCACGTGTTATAAATTTTTGTGTCCTGCGAGTGTAATTGAGTCACAACAACAGGAACAAAAAAGGAATAGTAAAACTCAATGCTTTCCCTTAGTTTTTTTTTTATATATATGACGTTGATCCACGTGCAAAATAAGTGTCTATGTACTGGAGGCTGTAGTGTTCGTGAACTCTAGATGAAGGAGGTGAAAGGTGTATCATCTCTTTATACCTGGGGCTGAATGTGCAACTGATTATAATTTTTGAAGTTGCAGTATGAATAATCTGCAGTGAATTCAATGCTATTGTTTACGTGTTTCGCTTATCCCCAGTTACCAAAAAAGAAACTTAGGATTACAAAATATCACAAAAAGCCAGTATGCAGTCAGTTACGAAGTCTTGATATTGGTTTCCCTTTATATTTTCAGCAGAATTCCCACTCCTTGATAAGCAGAATCTCTGTAATTGTGAATTCATTTTGATCATAGGTAAGAAAAGAAAAAGATTTGCAATAAAGAAATCAGACCATGAAAATTGTGTGTAGGAGAGAGATGGGGGAGGGAGGGGAAATGAATAAACAGAGAATGGTGGAGGGGTAGAGGGAGAGAGAGAGTACTAAATAAACCGATTAACATACAGGACAACTTCCCTTATGTTTCGTTGGTCACTGGAATTGCTGGAAGCTCATTTTGGGCTACTATCTCATTAGAACGAATAGTGATTGTTGCAAATTTGAAAGATTTTGCTCCTGAAACGTGGAAGAAGTAATAATGCCTGATTTTGTAGATATATATTCTTAGGGATGGGAGACGTCATTTTTGTGTCTCTTTGATTTTTCTTTTTTTTTTTTAGTGCAACAAGCTGTGTGGATTTTTACAAAGGACCTCGTTTGTGTGTGTGTGTGTGTGTCTGCGTATGTGTTTGTCGACCTGTGAATCCCAGGTGTTGAACAATCACACCGCTTGAAAATTCTGTCTTATACTTGCCTTTGGAAATTAGTTTTTGAATGATACTATCGCGAAGGTCAAATCTTAGGTGATGCTCGAGATATAATAAGGAGGAAATAGTCAATCTCATGAAAGGTTCCGGGGCATACAGGACACATTTTAAAGGTCAGTGAGTGGCTGATATCGATATGCATTGTGATATTTTTATTTGTGGTAGTAATTGTATTTATAGTCCATTGATGTAACCGGTGTAGTAATAACTGTTGTTACGTTTATTGTATTTGTTGACCTTTTGGTTTCATGAATTAAATGCAGTAGATGATGGGGGGATGGAACATTTAAATACATAATGGGTAAAGTGAAGAATTTAGAAGAATATTGCAACACGTTGAGGAGAGAAGAGAAATGTCTATGGAGACAACATAATTATGATCTGCTCCTTTGCGTGACACCTTTCTTTGGTGGTTTCCAGTCCAAGTACTAACCAGAATTAACGTTGCTTAATTCCCCTTGAACGGGCGACCAAAGGTAGTTACTTATATGGAACAAATCCTATCACAGTGCAAATTTGTTTGTGCTTGCGTCTGTATAACTTTGTTAAGGAATATCATGATAATCCTTTGTACTGCAAGAAAACTGTTTCTCCTTATACGGGTGGCTTCATAAAACATCAGATCTGCAATTCCATTTTTCCTCTTCTGACTGCTACAGGGGCTCTGTGTATATTTCCACAATGAACAGATGTATTTTTAGTTTATTCTGTCCTCTTTGATTCATATCGTTCATGTTTCCCAAATTACAAGACTGTTCAACTTGAATTGGCTTTATGGCATGTGGTATGTATACCAGTTGATTTATTTACCATCTCTTATCATAATTATCACCAGCATTGCATTTAACACCGGGAGCAGATGGACCCATGGCCGTAGAATGGAACTAAAAAAAAAAAAAAAAAAACATTCAAATAACAAAACGATACAGCCTGTTAAAATTGCAGTAACGGATTTTCCGATAAGAACGTAGAGAAAATGACAACTGCGCGATGATTCTGACAGTGATACAAATATGTTTTTTGTAATATTCGTCCATTTCATTCCCGTAATTAACTCTGAAAAAGCTGAGCTACTCACGTTGAGCTGCAGCCAATTGGATTATACATTTATGTCCCAAACTATGTCGCAGTTACTTGACCATAAAAATACATTTTGAGGATTAGGTTTCGGCAGAAGTAGTTTTCAGTTCTGCTTTGGGTTAGATCTTCCCTTTTTTTATAAATAAGAAAAATAGAGGAATACACCAAGATTGTATTCCTGAGGGAAATTTATAGATAATGAAAAGCATCAGAGAAAACGAAAGAAGTGTACAGAATTGTGTTTGTTTGTCAATGGATATTTTAATTATCTTCACAAGTAATACTTTTTCTTCACATAAATATTAAAGGATTAAAAATAGAGATTATTATTATTATTATTATTATTATTATTATTATTATTATTATTATTATTATTATTATTATTATTATTATTATTATTATTATTATTATTTACAAAATGATAATGATTATTTTGACTTTTCAATGCACTGCTCATGAAATTACGAAAATTTTAATTCTTAACTTTTATTAGTATTAGGTATCTTCATTGACATATAATATTTTACCCAGCAAGCGAAATCACGCTGACAATGTGAAAAAGTTTTTGTCTGGGAAATTGCTTCTCAACGGAAGATAACTTTTTGTGTCCACTGTTTTCTCCCCTATAGATTTTGGGATTTTCCCTTGAGTGCGTGTGAATAGGTTAATTGGCTTCTCCTTTAATCTAGGAAATTATTGTTTGCTCGCTGCATGCTTATTTCTAAAAGTTAAGGAAAATAATTTCGGCCTAATAAGACTTTTGCCTCAAGACAGACCTTGGCATTTTGAAATGGCTTTTTTGGAAGTGTCGCCTCATCCTTTAACATTTTCGTCTTAAGCGACAGTTGGTCTTTCTACTAACATTTCTCTCAAAAGGATGTCACTTTCCGGTGACTGTTAAATTTCTTCAAGTTTATAAAATTCATTTTAGTTCCTGCCTCATGCTCTTTCCTTCGGGGTTTTTAGAATGAGTAAACCATCAAACGATTACAGTACATGTTGGGTATTTCATTCTCTTACTTGGCACACTTACTTAAAATACAAAAAATCAGATCTGTTCCGAGGAACTATGGACTTAGGAAACTTAGGGAAAATAGTGGCAGAGGATCGTGCGGAAGAATGAGGTTGGTATAATTAATTTATGAAACTGATGGACATACAAAAGAAAAATGTATAAAGTAAGAAAAATTAAATTCTCCTAGGAGGAAACTTAACACATCCTGTATAATCGTCAGTCCGCTGGTGCCCAAGGAAAGCTCAGAGCTTCAGTGACAAGCAAATGCTTTTGCTTAGATTTCAAAGCAATTGCTTTTGCTAGTAGCACATGCTTATAGCAGATACTCAAGTTCAAGCAAATGCTTAGAAATTATCAGCAATTGCTTCATTTCCAGTGAATAAAAACTAGCAATTGCTTGTTCTTCTGAGCAATTGCTTAAAAATGTTTAGGGAGCTCACGAAGTGCATGGAACTCCAGTGAACCGCACGATGGCAGACTTTCGTCAAATTCTTTAAAAATGAAGTCATCAAAATGTACACACACACACACACACACACACACACACACATATATATATATATATATATATATATATATATATATATATATATATATATATATATATAATTAGAAATAATCAACACATAATTAACTGTGGAACAGAAATAAATTACTGACCCACATCAGGATCAACCAAGGTCTTTCAGTTGAAAGACAAGACCGCTGCCAACCAAGCCACACAAGTCATACAAGAAGTTGGAACCTAAGTACCACTGTACCTAAGGCTTTACCTGAGCAGGCTAACTGCCTTGCTTACCAGCGGGTTTTCCCACACTTCCCGACTGGTATGCAAGACAATTAGCCTGCCCGAGTGCAGAACGACATGACAAGCTTTTTGGCTCAACTTTTGAACTGATCTGATATTTTTTTAAATTTTGATTCGTTTGCGTGTTATTTTATTTTTTTATTCACGTAATGATTAATTTCATTTACTCTGAACATAATGATCTATTTTGTGCGTTTAACTTTCAGTAATTAGATCAATTTCAAGTTTGGATTTAATAAGTGCGTTTCATTCATCCCTCCTTCAGTGAATATATCAATGATTTTGTGAAGCATTTTTAGTGTTCATACTTTTAAGGTACACAAGTAACTTTGTAGAAACAATGTGACAGATACTGAATACTCTAAAGGTCTGAAAATCAACTCGTGAGTACTCGTAAGATTGAGAGAGAGAGAGAGAGAGAGAGAGAGAGAGAGAGAGAGAGAGAGAGAGAGAGAGGTGAGCACTCCTCTTGTCGCATCTCAAAACAGCTTATGATCTGACACTGATGCCCATACACCCACATCGAACTATATTATATATATATATATATATATATATATATATATATATATATATATATATATATATATATATATATATATAAATTTTTATCATACCGTGATTTACATACAATCATGAAGCTACAAATGTCGCTTAATATCAAATTCACGCTACCTCAGGAATATCTCCGAAGGAGAATTATCACCGAAGGGGAATTTATATAAGTGAGAAATGAATTGGAACCCATCGGGACACGAACCCTTGACATGGGCCTATTCAGCGACTCCAGTGGACGTTACCACTACGCCATCAAGATAATTCTCCTTCGGAGATATTCCTGAGGTAGCGTGAATTTAATATTAAGCGACATTTGTAGTAGCTTCATGAATATATATATATATATATATATATATATATATATATATATATATATATATATATATATATATATATATATATATATATATATATATATATATATATCTCACAATGTCACCACAAGGAAAAATTGAAAGACTGGGTGTAGGTCCTGACCGGTTTCTGCTCTATTTCCAAACTGAAATAACGCTGAAAACGGTCAGGACCTTCAACCAGTGTCTCATTTCTTTGCTTGTGGTGATGTGATATATATAATTATCTTTTTACTGTATATTAAGCGCTGTTTTAGTGAAGGTGATATGTGTATCGTGTTGGAAGTTTTTTTTTTTTAATATTGATAACATTTAGTGCCTGTTTCAGGTTTTGTAATGTATCGTTTCATATTAGTTTGCAAGCAAATTGCGGCATGAATAATCATTTTGTACACGAACAGAAATGTGGACATTAGATTAATGTGCCAGAGATGTCATTTACATTCGTCTAGTTCTATGCACCTCTTTTTGTCTCTTCGGGATGAGGGTGATGGCCACCACCCACCACATTCGACCAAACCCCAACACCCTAACTGAATGCTTAGGTCAACTGAGGCATCGTGGTTTTCTCATAAAACGGTTCTACGTCGTTTCCCCGTCTGTGGCCACCCATGAAAAGGTTCATGTTCTTGGTTTGGTGGTCTGGTGAGAGTCAAGTGGGCATCGCTCCATCGTAAACGTTGAAAATCAAATGCAAGAAACGGAAATAAAGTGAGGTAATGGTACAGTCCCTTGGAGATTAGGGTGGGTTAGTGTGTGTGTGTGTGTGAGTGGCTCAACATATTTGTCAGGGTTTTTGGCAGGCTACTTCTGTGATCTACCTTGCTTTTTAGGAGCTTTCAACAACCTCTCTCTCTCTCTCTCTCTCTCTCTCTCTCTCTCTCTCTCTCTCTCTCTCTCTCTCTCTCTCTCTCTTTATTTGCACCTAGAAATTTATTACTATTGACTATGATCTTACCTCTGAACCCAATCAACAGCAGCGTTGACGCTGAGTCGTGAGTGAGACAATGAGAAGTTTGGCGAAGGAGCGAAAATATTTGAAGAGCAGTTGCCAGATCAGAGGAGAGGGATGATCGTGTACAGGTTTACAAGAAAAAAAGCGTTGCTCTCTATTATTCTTGATATTGCCTTTTTTTTTTATATCTGTCCGTCCAGAGGTTTCTGGAAGGTAAGTGGGACTTTGAGTAAAGTAATTTTTTGTTTTTTTGTTTTCCGTCTGAACTATCGAAAAAATTTCTGTTTCGTTCACGAAAGACTATTAAAGGTATAGCCCACAATAATTGAGTCTCTCTCTCTCTCTCTCTCTCTCTCTCTCTCTCTCTCTCTCTCTCTCTCTCTCTCAACCAATCAGGAGTCGCTTCCTCCTCTTTTCGAAGGGTATTGCATGGACTGTTGTGATTGGCTAAAAGCTATCTGGAAGGTTTTCAGTCAGACCGTAGCTTTGGCTTCGTGGAGCCATGTTTTTTCGTCCTTCTTCAACGTCGCATTTTGACAACGTGACTCCAAATCGTCCCGGATATTAGCGTTGATTAAGGTGAGTTAAGTTGTAGGGGTTGAGAACTCCGTGAATATGGACACGTGAGAAGCATAGTTTTATGTTCACACGCAAATTTGTGATTCGGTATAGTAAGAGGTGTGTTAAGCCATAAGAGACATGTGAAGTTGCTTATCTGTACATGAGAGGATGTGATAGTGCAGTACCGCTGAAAGTTGCTGCATTTCATGTTTATTAAACTGGCTGCCTTTACAACAGACAAGTGCTAGAGCTTGGGATCCCAAGATTAAGCCAAAGGAGATTGGCCAGCATAGCCTGGGTCAAGTTAGTCACTCAGGTAAGACTGTTGCATCGCTGGTTATGTCGAATTCATACGTGAAGAGCGATGCTTCGGTGTAGTGTACCTGGAATCAATATGTTGTGAATGGAGTCCATATGATGTTGAGGTAAACTTATCAGGTTTTCCCCTACTTGTAACCTATTGCATTCAGCTATCACATAACGTTTGCTGTAGTTTCCTTTTTCGGATGAGGGGGAAGGGAGAGGATGGGAGGGCGGAAAGTGGGATGGATCGTTCATGTTAAACGTTAATGGTGATGATGATGATTAGAACTGTCAGATGGTTTAAGTATTTAGGATTTGACAAGGCCAATCCTCATCCATCCAATTAGTGCCAAGAGTGTCTGGGATTCCCTTCGAAACTGCGACCAAACCCAATAGTGCTTTCATGACAGGAAGACCAGCAGCGTAGATTAGAGAATGACAGAAAGACCAGCAGGGTAGAGAAAGTGCCGTTTTATTTAAATGGAGTCCGTAATCAATCAATACCGTTCGTTCCCCTCAAGCTCCAGTTACGTAATGGCGGTTGGTCATTATCGTGATCCTCAGTCTAAGAAAGTTTTGAGTCAGGAGAAGGACGTATTGCATAGTCAGATTTTAAAACCCATTTTACCTTTAATGTAAAGGTAGAAGGGTTTAATCATTTTATTAAAGGTAAAAGTTTAAAGTAAACTTTTAAGCTATTTCAACATAGTTTCATGTCTTGTTTCTAGATGCACCAACTGCGTACATCTGTCAAAATGCCAAAATCTGAGAACACTGTAGGGTCTGATAGGTTCCTTCATAATGGTTACTTCGTTGTTATTGCTCAGTGACAGCGGTGGGTCTTGTCCGTAGGAGTAACCCCTCAGTTTTGAAGTGAACTTTGTTAATGGAAGGAAAATAAGAATGGCAGGATTCCTAATCCTTTGTAGAGTCCTGGTGCCCATCAGTTTTAAAGGTGTTGTAATGACAGCTATACCTGGTTAATTGGGAGATACGCCAAGCATAAAAGCAAGTTTTTTAATTCTGTAATGAACATATTTATTAATGGTCAAGGTGGTATCAAAAAGTTGAAGATGGCTACTTTAGCAAAGAAAATCGAGGGTTATATGTTTTATTGGTCACAACATCTGTGGAAGTCCGAATGCTGATGACAGCATAAGATGATTCAGTTTGTTGTATTTCAAGTTTATTCAAGGCAGCAATGGCAATTATTTTGGTAACAAAGCATACACTAAGGCAGTGTTCAGGAATCCCTTGGGGATGCGGGGTGCGTAGAGTAAAAAGTCTGGAAATCTCTCTAATTTTTTTTTATTCTAGGCAAATAACAAAGGAATAACTTTATTTCAACGGTTTCTCGAAATACGTAACGTCTAATGAAGATTTTGAATGAAATGTTACTGAGCCGGATATATATAATTATCGAACAAAATTAGTCAATTCTATTAAAGTGAAAATGGAATACATGAAAGGTCGACTTCCATGTGAAGGGCTCTTCATGATTTATGCCACTGAAATCAAGAATAGGTATATATGCAATTGTGAAAGGCACCTAGCCTAACCATAGTAGTGCTCTTAATCCCTTGAGCCTGAGGCCGTACGTGAGAACGTAAAGCAACTGCTTACAGTGAGACCTAATCTGGCATATAGTATTAAGCTTTTTTTCTTTGCTTTGCAGTATTTTTTAGTCACTTTATTTTCATTTTCCAGGAGTAAGTTAAATTTGAAATCGAACCCGATATGAATTTTTCATTCAATAATCCCCTGTCTTCGTTCTTAGGTTTTCAATTTCAACTGAAAATTTTTCCCCGGGACGAACAGTGTTATTTCACGAAAGAGAGAGAGAGAAGGGGAGAAAAAGCTCAGTCATTTGTACTGACGCTAAAGAGAACCACAGTAAGTTGCTGTAGACATGTAATAATCAGCAATAGCAAACTCAATAGTGAAAATTGTTTTAAGATACTAAACTGTCTAATCTCACAAGTTATGGTATGATTTTGTCAAGATTTTCGACCAAATGACCAGTTGATGAGGATAGGGCCCTTGCTTAACAATTTCAGCTCATTTTATTCTATTAACTTTTCCGAGTATTGTGACTTAGTGCATTTGCTCACTTGACACAATAGCATAATCTTGCCCCGCGATCAAGGTTGCTGATTGTATAAATTCTTTAGATATTTCCGGATGATGCTGCTTTTGTCGGTAACTGGACATTGACGAAATAATTGAATTGAAGTGCTTAACCGCATAGTTTTCTACGAGAATACTGAACCTATATTCAGTATATGTTTTGAGTTATGTAGTAAGAACCGAATAAATTTTGAGCATGGTCAGTCATACTGAATTAATATTCTTCTACAAAACCTCCACATTACATTCATCGGCGCCATTTACATTAAATGTGTTATTCCACAACGTGTTTGCGCAAGAGTTCTGCTCTTTCAGAAAAGTTTGTAGTGTTTTCGTTTACAGTTTCGCCGCTTTGGTCAAAAGAAATGCTTCTAGCCAGTTGAGTAGTCATTTTTTCCAAGTAACTTTGGGTCACAGTAGCATTCTGTAGCCAGAACGACCACTGTGCCTGCTTCCAATTGTTCTTTGATGTACATTGGGTTACGGGGGTTGTGGCTGCTGTCTTTGGAGTGATTTCTCCCGGAACAATTACTACACAGACTAATTATTATTTTATTTGTTAGTAAGGGTACGTAAAACACTGACTTTTCTGAATCGAAAATTGAGTGATGAAACTTTAGTCCAATGATGAGAAGGTCCTTGCTATCAGCCGTAGTTTGGAAGATTATTTTTAGGTGTTTAAGCTGGCAGGCAATGGTAGTGATAATTACCGGCGAAATATTAAGCCAGTCAGGGGCGAGGTCAGTTATTGATAACTTACCCCAATAAGTGTTACTTTGTCGTTATTTCCAGCAACATAGCCTACATATACACTATTATGATCTCCGGCTTTTATTTCCGCCCCACGTTGAGACTTAGGAAGAACCAAGTGACCAAGAGCACGGGGTGTGGGGGGAATCTCATTTAACTTTCAGTGCTGAAGGACTTCATGTGATAGATGTATCAAGATTTCCTTCAATGTGTTGCAAAATTTCCTTTCAGGTTACTGGAGATTTGGGTTGAAAATCTGGACAAATGGCAACAGTCCAGTATTCTACATTTTTAGTACCATCTCCTCTACCTGTAACATGCAAAGTGCTTGTTTGATATCTGCATTTAAACGCTCTGCCAGTTTGGCATGTACCCTAATTGGTTGATGCCCTCTGGCATCAGGGGAATTGATAAGGTAAAGTATTACCTCTCAGTGTGGCACGATCTAGACTAGAGATTTTGGATCTAATGCAATCGTATCATCATCTTGTCATCAGTAAGGATGTACGCGTGGCTCGAATAAGGCTTTTAGTTCCATAAAACCATAACGTGGGTATTTGAATACACGTCGTAGAAATGGAAAATCATGATCACTTTTTGCAGTCGATGGATTTGATAAATCAGGAGTCTAATTTGTTCACTTGTTTCTCATGCAAATGTCGCTACATATTGCCTTTTGCAAATCGCGAGTTGAAATTTCCTGAAGTGTTCGTCTTTAAAAAGGCAGGAGTTTTCTGTTCATACCAGTGGGCGCATGATTCCCTGTACATAGCATAATTATTAGTAAATTATCCTTAGAATGAAATTTGTGACACTTCAAGTTTCCTTTTTCTGCCTGATTGGTGACGCACTTCCTTTCCATTAGGGAAGGTATTACAAGCTGTTTCAGTGAGGCAACGTATCCAGAGAGTTTAAGAAACAAAATTAAAAGGGTCACTGTGGCTGTGTGTCATGCGTGGCTGAATACTCTGTAAATGGGTTACACTGAAATGAATTCACTCGGATTGCCTTTGCATGTGGAAGTATCTCTCTCTCTCTCTCTCTCTCTCTCTCTCTCTCTCTCTCTCTCTCTCTGAAATAACGAAGCAGTAATAATCTTGCCTTTAAGGGAGGTCTCGACTTGTCGAGAAGGGAGAGGAGGAGGAGGAAGTCGTCGTCATCATCCTTGCCTTTATTTTGTAAGGCACATCTTTCAGTCCATGATATGGGATGCTTTATTATATATATATATATATATATATATATATATATATATATATATATATATATATATATATATATATATATATATATATATATATATATATATATATATATATATATATATATATATATATTATATATATATATATATATATATATATATATATATTATATATATATATGTACATATATAATTTTTTTTAATAACTTAACCGTCTTGAATAGTTTTTTTAGTTTCGTCGTGATTATCTTAATTTTTGGCATTTGGTTATCTGGACTGTTAGATTTAAAATCGGTGTTAACTTTCCATATTTTAAGCTGGAAATCGATTTTTTTATATTATATTTAATAAAACTGTATGATTCATTTAACGACCATCAATAAATGCAGTAATGTTGCCAAATGAATTTTTTTTTTAAACGCCAGTCTTTCTTCTAGTAATGAATTATCATAGCAGGAAGTGCGACATCTAATATAATTGTTCATTTATTTGTCGGCCGTTTTTTATTTCGCGAAAAGTCGACTTCTTGTAAAAAGAGATTCGAGGTTCCATATTCTTTTTTCATTCGATGATGGGAGCTTCTTTCCATTTTGGGTGAATCAACTCGACTTAGGCTTAGTTTGTTAGCACATGAAATAGAAGAGATTGTGTAAACTCCTTGAAATGCAAACTTGACTGGAGGTTAAGGTCGAGGCGCTCTTCCACTTGTCATACTCTCTTTCATTCCAGGGCTTGCCAACAGTTCCTGTCTGGTCTGCTTTATGTTAGAAAGTAAAACAGGATTCGGAATTTCTGTTATTAATAAAATTGACGAGATGAGAAGTTGAGAATGTGTTCTTGTGTATTAGAGATGTTTGATGGAGGCGAGATGATGAGACAAAAGGATTGGATAGATAGTGGCTAATGGACCGACCTCTCGTCAGGTGCTTAAGTCAATATCTTGCCTTCATTGCCGTCAACCTCAGGGGATGCTAGTGTGTGGGAGAACGGGAGAGGAGTTTCCTTCTGCTGCATATGTTAGAAACAGGACTGTCTGATGATGTGACTAATGTGGTAAAGTGTATTTGGATATTGAGGCCAAATGGGGAACAAAAGTGAAAATGTTCCCTCAGTGAACTTTCTTGAAGAAGCATAAAGGCAAAAAGGTTAAACATGACGGGACGTATATCGTGGTTTTGTCAAGAATAGAAAATGTCTTTTTCTTTTCTTGCTGGGGCCGTAATGCAGTTTTCTGCTTGAAACGCTGAACATATCCTTATTCTTGGAGGTAAGACCTATTTAAGTCAATGGTAATTTTTTTTTAAGATGGAAGAGGCGACTATGAAAGCCTGCTTTCTCTGGATGAACATACTCCGTAATTTTATACTCAACTAGGAGATCTGGCTATGCAGTTTTTCAATTTGTCAAAAGCCCGACATGGTGGTAGTCCATCACTGACTCATGCTAAAGCATTATTTAAGAAACCTGGCAGCTAAATTTAAATGGAAAGGGGTCAAGTGTTGATTATTACTATTGATAGTGGTTTATACAAAGCGTGAATCCAAGTCCCTTTACTCAAGCTAATTTGATTAGTCGAGCAAATAAACGTGATTTCACATAAGGAAGATGTCCTTTGAGAATATTCATAGTGAGTTTGCTGTGTGACACAACCGATATAATTTTTTAGCGTCGCATAATATCCATAATTTGACAAAAAAAATATTTCCAGAACATTAGTTGAAACAATTGTATTATATTTTCATTCTTTCAGTTGAAGCCTTCCCGAGACCTGGGATTTGGTGAGGATACACAAGTCGTTACTGTAACATATAATAGAAAGCAGCTATATAGTGACGTGAAGGATATTGAAATAAGTTTTAGTCAGAGGTTTCATTCCAGCATGGTAAGTTTTATGCATGAATATTGTATCAATTTTTTTGTAGATGTTCCAGCATATTCTAATATAAGTGCCACTTATTTCGAGGTATAATGTTGTGCAGTTTCATGAAATTATTTACAGTTAAAATTATTATGCTTATTTTAAAACTAGGATTTTTTGAGGTACACTGATCATATATTTCAAAATGTTTGTCGAGTCAGGAGAATTGAGTTGTTATAGCTTCTAGAATTGCCTACGTACAAACACGAACGTAGGCGAGAAGTGTATTTGTTTATTTTAATAGGTTTAAGAAAAGTTCCTAAATTCCTCAAAAAATTTGCCTCTACCTTTATGTATAAGAATGGTCTGATTTTCTTTTCGATTTCCAGATAAACGATCCTCGAATGAGAGACAACATCCCTTCACTTGTGTGGAAGATGGTATCTGCTATATCAAGCTCCCAACCTTGGACGAATTTTGACGCCCAGGACAAGAATTTACCCCAAGTAAGGGATCTCAGTATCTGTGATGATTTATGCCTATAGTAGACACTATCGTATTTATAATTGTTGCAGTTTTTCTGAGCTTTTCTTTCACCTTTTAACCTCTGTACTTGCTAAAGTCGATGGTGATGGCACGTACACATGAAAGACTTGACAAAGTGACTAAAGCATAGACGAAAAGAACCTCTTGTTACCTTACATTTCTTAGAACAGTATAATTTATCTAAAAAATCAAAGATATTGGCTGACTCTCCTTAGCTTGTGACCATTTTCGTAATTTGGGCACAATTTTAGATATTTTGAAAATCCAAACTTATTAAAGTTCTTAAACTTTTTCGGGGTATCGCATCACAGTTATGCACATTTCGAGCAAGTTTTCGTTATGACAGAAGCTTTTGTAACAAAGTAATTGAGTAATTCCATTTACATTAAAATTAAGGGCTAAAGTTAGAAGTCTTATCTTCAGAATTGCAGGTGTGGAAACTAGACCAAAACTTTGATTGAAACTAGACTACCTGTCTTCTGTCAAGCCATTGTTACAGTGAAGGTCATAATCGCTTTATTGTTACTGTGATCAACGTTATAATGTCAAGTTTCTGCAATCAGAACTGAATGAAGAGTTTTGAAAAGTTAAAACTTACAGGCTGATCAAATGTTAATTGATCTTGTGTAGAAATTGTTGGAAGCCAATTTAAATCAGGGGAGATGATGGTGCAAAGTCTAAGGGCTACATATTGGCTCGAGTTCGACCATGATATTAGCCTTGGCACATAACCCACACTAAAACAGTTATACAAAAGTAGGCCCTGGAGATAGGAAGGTAACGGAGTATAAAATTTATCCAAAGCCCCAGTGCTGGGACCTAAGGGGTCATTTAACACTTGACAATGGAAACAGGAAGAGTACATAGGGTCTAATTACTGTCTCTAGGAATTAAATAGATAATGAAGTAGGCTGTTGAATTTTACTTGGATGTGTAAATTTGAGCGTTGAAGAAAGACGTCTGATGAGTGGAAGGGCATAAGGAAGTGACTGGATGTCCTTGAAGTGTCCCTTTGTGAGTTTTGTTAGAGTATAGTATTCAAGTAGTGCTTCATCATCTGTATCAGTGTTATTCACCAAGAGTGTTTGTGTCGTGGAATATCTTTCACAGGCAACTGAATTTCTTTGTTTTGATGACTGTCTTCCTTTACCTTTCCAACAAAATTAAATTGATTTGAAGTTTTCAGTTTGTCTAGTGTTTTGACCGTTCTGAAATATGTAAAGGAAACTAAGAGTTAAAAAATGCCAGAAAAAATCGGCATTAATCTAGTTCACTTATGTGCGTGCATTTCAACTACAAGCTTCTCAAAGCAATTTCGTTATTATTTTTTAACGAACTTTATGAAAGGAGTCAAGGTGTTTTGGTTTATCAACTCCATCGAGGTCGGTAATCCTTTTGCAGATAGGAAGACATCATCATCATCATCATCATTTATGTCAGCTTTTCCCTTGAAGTGGTCATACGCGGAAGGGGTTATCTCCACTCCTCTGTTTGGTACACTTTCCCACTGATTCCCCATCTGACGTATCTCCTTTGTCCACTACTACCTTATTTCTTGCTACCTCCGTATTTGTTGCTTTTTCGACTAACTTGAACTTATCACGCCTTCTTACATGTCCCAAACTATTTGAGTCTGTTCTACAGCCTCTGGACATCACTTACATCATCTTCACATTGCACTTTGGCTATGAATCTTAGCATTATATAGTGATGCCTTTTGGAGTCCTTGTTATACCTTTGTCACCGCCTATGTTTCCGCAGCACTGAGTCAACCATGCCTTAAGAATGCATCACAAGTCCTTGCTTGTGCATCACCAGTCCTTGCTTGTGCATCATAAGTCCTTGCTTGTCTGATAAGAGGTTATTTTCATAGCAATCTTTTTCCGATTCATTAATACAGGGCTGCTCTTGTTACTAATATCTCAATACTTCCTAACAGGCTAGTGTCCCCATGGTAACAGAAATGATTTACCGCTTCCAAAACGTGCCTTTTAACAACAATAAGGTGTCCCCCCACCATCTCTTTCCTTATTATTGTTCTTATGCATCGTCAATAAAGTCCGTTACGTTACTTGCACATAGCAATTACCACGGAACACCCTTTTGTAGTCTTCTGTGTTTAACATTATTACTATGATAAACTGCAAAAGTCTTAGGGACACACATTTATCTTAAATTCGTTGGAAGTACCTGCCACTGTTCCCCCCCTCTTTTTGTGGTATGGTAAATATGGTTATCTCATTTTGGCACTCTCTTTGGTACGCCCTGCGTAGACAGTGTCCGAGTGTTTTGGTGTTCCATAACCTCTCAAGATCTACAGATATGTGGAATAATTCCCTCTTCGCATGGTACTATCATGCAGTTGCCTCATTATAAAGTCTGACTGTTGTTGATCTCTCTAACAATAAACCAAATTGATAATTATCGATTTCACCGGTTTCTCATATCCTTTGCAAATGCTTAACATTTTACTCTTTTTCTCATTCTTCTGGTCCTTTCCATTTCTTGATCAGGTTTTACAGTGACTGGTTCACTAAATGTTTCTAGGAAATTATTATTCCGAATGGCCCTGGAAGATTTCCACTTATCTGAAAGGAACCCTCTAATCTCTTTAATGAAATAGTCACTGTTCGTTCCTCTGTCGTGTAGCATCCCCTGCTTTTTAAAAATTTTGTCAGATTTTGCAAAACGCTCCTCAAACATTCCATTAAATTTTTTTAGTTTCCTTTGTTTTCGCTTTTCCATCAGCCAATTTGCTCTTCTTAATATATTTCTTTTCCTTTGCTAAGTTAATCTGATTTAGTTCCTCCCATTTTTCTTTACCCTTGCTACCTACCTTTTGGTTTAACCTCCCTTCGCTTTTCCTATTGCTTGAAGGCTGCCATTGTCTCTCCAATAGACCTCGTACATATTGATTCTCCTACTTTGTCCCTCGATGTCATGTCTGCTGTGTAACGCTGCATTCTCTCTCTATGTTATATTTATTGACACTTTTTCGTAATATATACTCTTAGATTTTCCATCTTTCAGTTTCCATGCTCTTATTTTCTTACTGTCTTTTTGTTTATCCCTTTTCTGTCCCTCACTGTCAGATCATTCCGAACAGTGTACATTGTATTAAGGATGCCTGCCCTGGTATACCAGCAGAAACCTTTTCTTAACGCTGTTTGTGCTTCCCATAATAAAATCTCTGTTTCAAGCATTGGGACCTATGAGGTCAATCAGCGTTGAAAAGGAAATTGAGAGTAAAGATTGTTTAAAGGTGTAATAGTAGGAGAACCTCGCATTTGCACTAAGGACCAATTGTTAGGGGAGGGTGGAAAGTAGATGGAAGGAAGAATATGAACAAAGATACAGTAAAAAGGAATGAAAGGGGTTGCAGCTAGGAGCCGAAGGGACGCTGTAAGACCCTTAAGTAATACCTACAGTGCACCGTGTGAGGTGCAGTGACAGCAATATCCCTCTATGGCGGTTTTCCTTTTCATGAGCACGTGCGCTGTTTAAGGAAAGGCATAAAAAAGTTTGTTGGTTGGTGTCATGTTGACGATCGAGTGAGAGGAACTGCTGATTCAAGTAGCCTACTCAATTCTGTGGTTGAAAAAAATGACCATTTTATCATTATATTTCTGTGATTAGATATATGTCATTTTAAAGGAGCCAGGCACTACTTGGTATGCTTTACGTTTGACCGAGATGTGGTAACACATCCCTTCGGTTCGAATCGTTGAATAAAAAGCCACGTAATAGCTTTCGTGTGGCTTTTGTTTTTTGAGCGTTGAGGAGAGAGTAACAGTCGCATTAGTATTTACTCATATAGTTAAATTTTTCCTGCCTTATCACTGAAACCGTAGTTTTGAGTTCGCTGTCCTCTGGTTTGTTGTCACCATTGTCATTCCTTCTCTGGAATCCTGTTCATTTCATTTTTCTTTTTGAGATATTCTATTCTGCACAACGTCTCTCTCGATCTGGATTCTTTATGTATTGTAAGAGGGACACTTTGTCTTTTATAGTTCGATTATAGTTCTTGTCACCTTTCAAGGATCACATTAGTTGATTTAGGTCGAGAAAGCTCTCATCAGAATTGCGGTCCAACTGCATAGGAAATGCATTGAGTAAACGAAGTCAATTATTCTTCACGTGTCGTTCACTCATCATTCGCCCATCGCGTTCCATTCATCCCCTCAAAAGATTTAATTCACTCTGACTGGCTCATTCACTAGTAAAGACAAGTGATTTATTCACCAGTTAAAGAAGCACTGCTCTAAAGGAAAGGTTATAAAGAAGCACTGCTCTAAAGGAAAGGTTATAACATGATAATAAAAAGATAAGTAATGTGTCACATTCTTCTAAACGGACTTGTGACCTGAGTGAGAATGTAAACCTTTGTTCAATCTAAATTATTAGAAGAGCGAGCACTAAGAATGAGAGAATGAAGACTAAGGCTGGGTGCATTGTTGAGTTGGAAAGAATGTTTGTGGAAGTTTGTGTTAAGCATTTAGTTGCATACGATGTGTGCGAGATATGATGGTGATAAAGTGAAAATGAAAAGGCACGTCAGCAGTTGTTATAGAACTAGCGTTAGGAGAGCTGTAAACAGTTTGGCATTCAGTAGTGTTAAGGAATGGAAGTTGAGCAAGGTGAACCACAATATTGAACTACCAAGTGTGGTTAATCGAGGAATTGAAATAAAGACATAATACGTTAGGCTCACTCTGTGAGTTACTTATCTTTCCAATTGATTTTTTTTTATTCAGTCAAGATAGACAAAATACACACGTAACTATAAGCGATACTCTGGTATTGATAGTGGTTGGAATTATAGGCCTCTTAACTATGGTGTAAATAGCAAATATAGTAGAATAGTTATTCCATTCCCTTCTCAGTAATCAATGGACTATCAATCTCCCTTGTGAAGAATGGCTCGGTAGTGCAAGTAGTGTAAGCCTAATAATCGGTAGTATACAGAATAATGTCATTCTGCATTGTTTACTTGCATGTTCTACCACCATTAGTATAAAATTCTCTCCCTCTCTCTCTCCGTAAAAGGTAATTAGACTAATGCCCAAACATGTGTACTTAAAAAGGTATTTAAACTGTAATGCCCAAAGATATGCACTTAGAAGTTGAAATTTATATGTCGGTGATTCACTAATTCAATTCCCCTGACTTGAGAATGGGTGTTTAATCGCATTTTGTGATAAGAAGTAAGGATCATCATACGAATATATCACGGAAAGCACGATTCTAACGAAAGGAGTGGCGAGTACAGGCAGACAGCCAGCCAGCATGTTTTTATGGATTTTTCTAGCGATAATGTTTTCTCCATGGGAATTTGATGGGCTAATTTCGGTCTCTGTTTTAAAACGCCACAGTTTTGTTTTAAAACGCCACAGTTTAAGTATTGTTTTATTAAGTATAAAATTCCCCATAATGCATAGTAAATTTACACAATTACCGCAAAGGGCAAAGGAGTCTGATAACGCAAAAATCATTAGGGTGCAATAATTCTTGCATATTGAAAAAATTACCATTTTAACTGAATAAGAAATGCTGAAGGAAATCTCATTTTGATCAGTTTCATTGACCAGTATTTGTAGACAACGCATTCTAAAAGGGGAAGCCGCACTTGTCTCTCTCGATTAACGTAACTGTCATCGCCTATGCTTAGTTTTGAAATACCTATATAACTTTGATTTATCCCGGGTAAACGTTTCAGTGACGTTACCTTAGAGTCCTGCATAACATGCCGATGTAACTTTGCTTTGCTCTGTTAGTGTTTATCCTAAGCCAACATGTAGTTACGTTTGTAGTTTACTCTGTCACAAAGTACAGTATATATGGCCAACCTTGTTAAATGCGTGTAAATACACACGCATTATTAATAAACTATTATTAAACAGTTCAAGTAATTAATTAATAATGATTTGCTATAAAGTTTATTTAATAATGATTTGCCATAATAAGTAATAGTCATAATATAAATAATGAAATCATTATCTCCCAGTGCTGGTAACATTTTTTTTCCAAACCATTTTTGTCACAACTGTCATATTTGCTCATTCTTTTAGTCATTGTTCGTGTTAACTTGAAATTTTGTATCTCAAGGTCATGGGTACGCTTCGCTTTAAGACTTTAAGCACAATTTTGCATGAATCTTACGAACCTTGTTTGCAATATTGCCGCATAAGTTATTTTTGAGGTAAAGAATATTTCGTGCTGAGAGCAATTTTAGCTAGCTTTTTTGAAGGATAGTTTTCTTTAGCATGGATGCTGAATAGTATTTTGCAACTTTTCAGGTGACCGATGAGTCCACATAAAACCGACTCGTGTCCGGACTGACGGGGAGGAGAATTTAAGGGACGTCTTCAGTAGGTCCTTCACCTACCTACTGAGGTCACCACCCGTACCTCAGGCTTCAGGTGACCGATGAGTCCACATAAAACCGACTCGTGTCCGGACTGACGGGGAGGAGATTTTAAGGGACGTCTTCAGTAGGTCCTTCACCTACCTACTGAGGTCACCACCCGTACCTCAGGCTTCAGGTGACCGATGAGTCCACATAAAACCGACTCGTGTCTGGACTGACGGAGAGGAGAATTTAAAGGGACTCGTGTCCGGACTGACGGGGAGGAGATTTTACGTCTTCAGTAGGTCCTTCACCTACCTACTGAGGTCACCACCCGTACCTCAGGCTTCAGGTGACCGATGAGTCCACATAAAACCGACTCGTGTCTGGACTGACGGAGAGGAGAATTTAAGGGACTCGTGTCCGGACTGACGGGGAGGAGATTTTAAGGGACGTCTTCAGTAGGTCCTTCACCTACCTACTGAGGTCACCACCCGTACCTCAGGCTTCAGGTGACCGATGAGTCCACATAAAACCGACTTGTCCCTTAAAATCTCCTCCCCGTCAGTCCGGACACAAGTCGGTTTTATGTGGACTCATCGGTCACCTGAAGCCTGAGGTACGGATGGTGACCTCAGTAGGTATAGGTGAAGGACCTACTGAAGACGTCCCTTAAAATCTCCTCCCCGTCAGTCCGGACACGTCTTCAGTAGGTCCTTCACCTATACCTACTGAGGTCACCATCCGTTACTCGGGCACTTGGGCTGCTCGTTCCAAATAAACGAAACTATTTGGCAACTCGGACACCTTACATGCAGAAATCCTACTACTTGTGTAACATATTCATAAATAAGAGTTTTGTAAAATGTTCAGTTGTTTACGTAGTTTTCCTTTTTCAGGCAACTGAAACATAAGGGACATTTCAGATTAACATTTATTAAAGTACTTGACAGATTTGCAAATTTTTACCAAATCCATGTAATCACCTACTAGACCTGACAGCAGTCGCGGCCTCCTCGCAGCAAAAAAAAAAAAAAGAGGCGTCCATATATTTTTTTTAAACTGCCCTGGATTACAGGCTCATCTCTGTATACATTTCATCTGTTGTTGTTCTTGTAATCCGGCGATCCTCTTGTAAATCATCTCAGTTCCTCTGGCGCAGATATTTCCCACAGTCATCTCAGTTCCTCTGGCGCAGATATTTCCCACAGTCCTCTCTCTCTCCCCTCTGTAAAATAGATTGATCTCATGAATATGATATATCTTTGCAATTTCAGCAATAAACATGACATACAATTTACAAGATGATGTTACTACTACTGAGCTGGCTTTATGCCAGCACGGGCTCTTGCCCGTAATACAATTTACAAGAACAGACAATGAAGAAAATCTGCATACTTTAAAGAACGGGATTAAAACAAGACCCTGTTTTACAGCGTAATCAGTACCGATCTGTTAGAAAAACAGTTGAAGGCTTGGCGAGGGACGGAGGCCTCTAAGTGCATGTCGACCAACAGATCGAGACTTGTGTATTATTCAAGAGGGCCTTATTGTTTTATTGTATTCCTTAAAATACGTGATTTTCTTTCTTAGTCTTAATGCAATTGATGTCATTGCAAGTATTACAAAACCGATTAGCATTATCATCTCTAAACTAACAACACACTTCTGAAGAAAAGCATTTCCAATCCAACTCTACACATATACTGGACATCTCGCTGAAAATTCCCCACTCGGAACATAAACTGAATAACACAAAAAGCCTCTTACACCAACATAAGGGCTGGTGCATAATCGTCAATGGGGCCAGCCCTACTATTTACTCTCATAAGCAGACAAAACACCATTTCAAAAGTGAGACTAGCAAAGGCCAGATGGCTGGTTTAAGTCAACATAATTTTTGATAGCGATACAGACGGTAATTGAATGCACAAGATTCCTTTTGGAACACACACACACTAACTGACGCTTCTCAGGCGTTTTAAATTAGCACAGGAATCTACTGTGGTAAAGAGGCAAAAGATTATAGAGATTATTTTATAGCCAATACACACTGACTTACGTGTCAACAACAAAAAAAGAGTGAGTGAGTGAGTGTGTTCAGAAGCTGAGAGAGAGAGAGAGAGAGAGAGAGAGAGAGAGAGAGAGAGAGAGAGAGAGAGAGAGAGAGAGAGAGAGAGAGAGAGAGAGAGAGAGAGAGTGTTCAGAAGCTGAGAGAGACAGTGTTCAGAAGCTGAGAGAGAGAGAGAGACAGTGTTCAGAAGCTGAGAGAGAGAGAGAGAAACAGTGTTCAGAAGCTGAGAGAGAGAGAGAGAGACAGTGTTCAGGAGCTGAGAGAGTGAGTGAGTTCAGAGAGAGTGGGGGAGAGAGCGAGAAAGTGTTAAGAAGCTGAGAGAAAGGGGGAGAGAGTGAGAAAGTGTTAAGAAGCTGAGAGAAAGGGGGAGAGAGAGACTTCAGAAGATGGGAGAGAAAGGGGGAGAGAGAGACTTCAGAAGATGGGAGAGAGAGACTTCAGAAGATGGGAGAGAGAGACTTCAGAAGATCGGAGAGAGAGACTTCAGAAGATCGGAGAGAGAGACTTCAGAAGATTATAGAGGGATGAATAAATTTGTTTTTATTTAGCATTTCCCAACGTTTTGAGAGAGAGAGAGAGAGAGAGAGAGAGAGAGAGAGAGAGAGAGAGAGAGAGAGAGAGAGAGTGTGTGTAATTGTCGTAAGTGAGTGCTTCGGTTGTTGGAAGAGGGATGAGGTCGTTAGTTTGTTTACGACGCTGTCTGTCTGTGGAATATGTGTGAGGATTTTTCGGTTTTGAAGGAGTTTTTTTTGAGTCTTGAGCTGAGTTCTGTGCAAGGCGGATATTGGTGGTAGATTGTTGTATGTTCCGTGAGTCGAGTGTTTTTAGTTGGATGTTATTGTTGTCTGTGCATGTGTCTCTTTCTTTTTGCTGGTTTTTTTTTGGTTGGAAGTCTGTTTTCCGGGTTTGTTTGTGTAATTTTGTCTACTGTGTTGGCGACCGTGGACATCCTCAACCATCTCCCAGCAACCGAGGATCATAGTGAGTATTGTATGTGGTTATATGTTCAGTGTATCTGTGCTGTGTATTGTTTTTTGTGTTTTAAAATCCCGCCACATAATATTTGGCGCCCAAACGTAGGGCAGCTGGAATTTCAGCTGCAATTGAGGTTGGTGGCTGGTAGTGTGACTGAAGAGAAGGATGGAAGAGAGAACTAGTGAGGTTGCGAGAGAGAGAATACGTGGTTGAGGGGTGAGAATGAGAGATTGAGGAGTCAGTTGGAGGAGATGGGGAATGCTAAGAAGTGCAAAAGAAGAAATGAAAGGGGGAGATGAAAGAGTCAGAAGAGAGAATGGAAGAGAGGTGGATAAAAAGTTGGAGGAATGATGAAAAGTGTGGAAGATATGATGAAAGGTATGTTCAAGGGTGTTTTTGGAGAAGGGGCTGTTGGAGGCAGGTTCTCTGGAACGTGTGAAGGGGCAAGAGAGAAAGAAAAGGAGGAAGAAATGAATGGAAGCGTGAGTGATGAAAGTGATATGGGAATAGGAAGTAAGAAACGAGGGAATGAGAGGCAGGGTAAGAAAAGGGGAATGAAAAGCAAGGGAAGGAACAGAGGGAAAGTAAGGATAAGTCAGGGGAAGAAAAAGGGAAGAAGGGAAAGGGAAAGGAAACTGGTAAGAAGGGTAAGGAAGTGGGAAAGGCAGGAAAGAAGGGAGAGGGTGAAGGCAGTAGTGATAGTGAGGTGGATGGAGGTGAGTGGATAAAAGTGGATAAAAAGAGGGAAGAAGAGTGTAATGAGTAAGATGAATGTAAGTGCAGAAGTGGACTCTTTGTATTCGGAAGAGGGTATGAAAGGACAGAGCGAAAGTAGCGAAAGTGAGAGTGAAAGTGAGAAAGAAGTGAGAAAGGCTATGTATGTGAGGAGGTACCCCGGTGTGAAAAGTATAATGAGTATGGAAGTAGGGATGTGCATGATTTCTTTAGGGAGTATGAAAGGTTTTGTCAGGATAAGTATGGGGAAAGTAAGAGAGTGTGGGCACGAGAATTAGGAGAGTATTTGACTGGGTTTTTACTTGATATGTATAGGGTTATTATGAGTGTGGGGATGTTGAGTATGACAAGGTGAAAGCTAGACTAGTTGAGCAAGCGAGGCGTATGAAAGCGAGTGTTAAGTATAAGAGGAAGAATGAATTTGATGAGGCAAGAATGAAAGCTGGGAAACCTTGTCACTGTATGCTTGTAGGCTGGAGACGTTGGCAAGGAAGAAGTTTGGGGATGATGGGATAGATGAATGTAAGGAGTTAGTACAGGAAGTTGTTAGGGACAGTGCCAGATGGAGTTAGAGAATTTGTGAACTTGAAGCGGAAGGAGAAGAAAAGATGGACGAATGAAAGGTTGACTTGGGGAGAAATTTTGGAAATTGTAGAAGATTATGAGCTTGACAGGGTTATAAAAGAGAGCAGAAGTGTAAGTGTAAGGGCTGGGGTAGATGAGAGGGTACCAGAGTTCGGAAGCTTTAGGGATGCAGTGTTGAGGGGCCCAATGAGAATGGCCGATAGTGTAATAGATAGGAGTGTAAGAGCAAGTAATGTGGAGGTGCCAGGAGGGACGAATGATGGGTTTGTAAAGGAACAACGGGTTGGACGGGTTAGGGATAGTAGTGTACAAAGGGGAAGGTCGATGAGTGGAAGTCGAGCGAAGTGTTTTAGATGTGGAAAGGAAGGACATACAAAGAATGAGTGTAGGTGGGCTTTAGGAGCGTGTTTCGGGTGTGGGCAACAGGGACATTTGGTAAGGAGTGTACAAAGATAGGGGGTTAAATGCTACAGGTGCGGACAGGTGGGTCATATTGCTAATGGTTGTAGGGTACCCAGTGAATGTAATATGTGGCAACTGTGGTAAGAATGGGCATTATGCGAGAATGTGTTCAGAACCGAGAGCGAAGTGTGACGAATGTGGAATGGAAGGGCATGTATCAAGTGTGTGTAGACGAAAGAGGGTGACTGTGACAGCGAATTCGGGAAACTGAGTGTGAAGGGGGTTCAAATGGGTGGATCCTCCAGGATGCAAGCGGTGCGTGTGATGCATGTACGTGAGGGGTTGTTGCATGAGTGTGCAAGTGTGTTGTAAGGGAGTAAGATTGATTGCCTTAGTAGATACCAGGTGTAGTATGAATGTCATATTTAAGACTGGATGTGAAATTGAGGAATACGTGTGAGATTAGGAACTGTCAGGGGAAGTAAGAGGGATTGGAAATTTAGGGGTAGCAGTGGTTGGAAGAGTGTGAAACGGTTAGAAATTGGGGTGTAGTGATGGATGAAAGTGATTTTTGTGTGATTGAGAATTACGAATGATAAATATGATATTTTATTGGGATGTGAGTTTTTGAAAAAATGCGGGATGGTGGTCCGTCCTAGTATGAATGTAATTGAATTACGTATGAAAGGGGATGTGCTTGGGGATTTGTATTTGGGGAAGGATGGTAGGGTTGAGCAAAAATTGTGGAAGAGTGCGCCTGTAATTGCGACAGAGAGGGTAAAAGTGCCACATGAGATTGGAGAAGTTGTGAGTGTGAAAGTGGCATGGCCGGATAGCCTCATCTAGCCAACAATGATAGGTGTGAGTATGTGGTTGAGGGAATAGACATAAATAAATTAGTCAGGGCAAATGTGTGTGTATATGATGGGGTTTTGAACATGGGAGATCCGAGGGTATATATAACGTCATTGCCAAGTGTCAGGAAGAAGCGAGTCCGAGGAATATGTGAGGGAGATTGCGTGGGAATATTACGTACGTTGGTGAATGTGGATGATGAGATGTACGTGAAGGTACGGCAGGTGATGACAGGTGATTTGAAAGGAGCTAATGATTGGACGTATGAGGAGTTGAAAGAAAGAGTAAAGGTAGATGAAAATGTAAGTGATAACGTAAGAGAACGATTGAGGAGAATGTTGTGGGATAGGCAGGGGGCATTGAGTCGTGGTGACGAGGATTTTGGGGGATCGAAGCTTCCGGAATTTAAAATAGTTCTGGAAGACGACCCCCCATATATCAGCATCCCCGACATTTTTCTCCGTCTATCAATCGTGAGATAGAGGAGCAGTGTGAGGAGCTTGAGAGGGTGGGAGTGATTGAAAGGAGTACGAGCGCCTGGAATAGCCCCATTGTACCGGTACGTAAGCCAGATGGAAGTTTGCGAATGTGTGTGGATTATCGGAAGGTGAATGAAGTAACTGTGAAAGAGCGATTCCCGATGAATGTTGTGTCTGATTGTGTATACAAGATGAATGGAATGAAAGTGTTTACAAAATTATATCTGGTAAGGGCTATTACCAGATGCCTCTGGAGGAGGAGGAGCAGGCATATTACGGCCTTTTCAAGTGGTTCCTGCCACTACCAGTTCCGAAGATTGAGTTTCGGACTGGCTAACGCGCCTGCTGCCTTCAAAGGGCAATGAATGTGGTTCTGGCTGGGTTTGATCGCAAAGAAGGTAACTGTTTTTATAGATGACATTTTGATTGCGAGTGAGACTGTAGAAGAGAATATGGAACTGCTTGAACGAGTGTTAGAAAGGTTGGAAGAAGTAGGAATAAAAGTAAAACTTGAAAAGTGTGCTTGGTTGGCTGGGAGGTGGAATTCCTAGGTCATATGGTGAGTGGAAGAGGTGTAAGGAAGAGTGATAAGTTCGTGAATAAGGTAAGGGAATTTCCACATCCCGGACCGTGCGTGAGTTGAAAGGATTTTTGGGTTTAATTGAGTTTGGAAGGAAGTTTATAAAAGATTGTTCAGGGATTGGGAAACCACTTACTGAATGGACGGGAAGAGAAATTGTGTAAGATTGAAATGGGATGAGCGAATGATCGAAGCGTTCGAGAGATTGAAAGAGGAGGCTGCAAGAGACGTGACGTTGGCTTTCCCGGACTATAGTGAGAATGCGAATAAACTAGAAATGTATACGGATGCAAGTAAATATAGTATGGGAGGATGCTTGGTACAAATGCAGAAGGCGAATGGGGAGAACAATTGAGAGTAATTGCGTATGTGAGCAAGGCGTTTGGAAAGGCAGAGTTGAAATATTCGGTGATTGAAAAGGAATTGGCTGCAATAAGGTTTTGTGTGAAAGCGTTGAAAGTATTTTTGTATGGGGTAGATTTTGTGATACGGACGGACCATCGACCGCTAGTATATATGGTTAAAAAGGAGTGTGAATGCTAGAATTGCGAGAACGATAGAGGATTTGAATGAGTTTAGTTTTAAGGTAGAGTATGTACAAGGTAGACAGAATATTGTTGCAGATGCTATGTCGCGTATGTGGACTGAACGAGATGATAGGGTTAGGAGCGACTGGGACCCGGACCAAGTACCAGTAGGATTTGTGGTAAAGCAACAGTATGTAGGGGAGAATCGAGTGTGGGAATGTCTGTTTGGGGGGTTGAGTAATTTGGAAACAAATGGGTTGATTGACGGAGTACCTGCAAGCATGAACGAGTTACGTGAAAAGGTGATGAATGAGATGCCGGAAGGAGGAGTGCGCGAGGAAGGAAGGGAATTAGATGAGGAGGAAAAGTTAGTGAAAGTGTTGTTGGTAGTGGCTGAAATGTTTAAAATTACAGTACGATTGTTCTTTGGATGGAATAGGCCGGTGGAGTATAAAGGAAGGGTGAATGAAAATGGTACGAATGTGATTTTAAATGTTCACTGTGGAAAGGATACTTATAGCTGGCTGGTTAAGAAAGGTGATTGTGGGGAAAATGAGGGAATAAGGGGTAGGGTTGAGGATATCGTTGAAGATGAATGCGATGAGGATGGTTGTGAGGAAGCTAAGCCGGTGAATGTAACCGTGAGAGCGTGTATGCATGAAGCGAAAGGTAAGTTAGTAACGAATGTAGTGGTGGATCAGAATAAATATTGTAGTTTGGTAGACACGGGAGCACAAGTGTCGTTAGTGAGTAGTACAGTAGTTAGTGAATTGGAAAGGTGCGATTGGGATATAAAAAGAAAATCAACGAGTGTAAGGATACATGGTTTGGGACAAGGGAGTGTGTTAGTATGGGAGGAGGTACAATTAAAAATTCAGTTAGGGGGATTTGAAATAATACATAATTTTGTGGTCATGGATGAGAATGATATGCCAACATGTTTTTTATTAGGAATTGATTTTATGAGAATGCATGATATAAGTGTGGATGTCGGGAGGGGAATTTTAGGAAAGGGCGGCAGGGAAATAACGAAGGTTAAAGGAGGATGTGTCTAAAACTAGTTTTGTAGGTATGGTAGATATTGCAAGGAGTGAAAATGATTTGTTGAGTGAGGAGGAAATTAAGCAGATGCAAAATCAGTGCATGAAAATAAATATGTTAAGAGAGTGTGTGTTAGGGGTGTAAGAGTAGGAAGTTGGCCGTCTGAGTTAGAAGTGTATAAAAGCGAAGTGCTAAGAGATTTGTTGTATGTAAAGGTATAGTTTATTTTTTGCATCAGGAAGGAATATGGGATGGGAAGTGTATGTGCCAGTATTTTCGGAAGACGCAGCCGTGGGTATGTGTTTATTGGTGCATAATAGGTTTGGGCATCTGGGGAAAAATAAATTATGGGAATGTATGAGAGAGCGATTGTATGTGCCTGGATTGAGTAAAATTTGTGCGGATGTAGCGATTACGTGTGCGGACTGTCAGAAGGGTAAGTATCAAAGTGTGCATGCGAATCCACCTGTGTTGCGATTGCAGATGAAAGAGTTATTTGAGATGGTTGTGATTGATTGTGTGTCGTTGCCTGTGACTGCTAGAGGACATGTGGGAATGGTTGTAATGGTAGATCATTTGAGTAAGTTTGCATATGCGGTAAACGATTCGGAACAAAAAGAGTGAGACTGTAGCGAGAAACGGTGGGTCAAGTGATGTTGCCAATGTGTGTGTGCAAGCCGACACGAATGTTGAGTGACAATGGGCCTGAATTTGTTGGATGGGAGTTTGAGCAAATGTTGCGTGATTGGGGCATAGAACATGTGTACTCTACGCCGTATATGCCCAGTGCGAATGGATTGGCGGAACGAACGGTGAGAACGTTGACAGAGATATTACGTATGATGAGTGAATGTGATAATGATTGGGATGTAAACGTTGGGCGAGCGTTGTGGGTATACAACGCCACTGTGCATAAGGCTATTGGTATGACTCCGTGTAAATATGTGTTAAATTTTGAAAAGATAGTGAGACCGAGATTGGGTCTATCTGAGAATGATAGGGAGGTATGGAAGAAGGCGCATGAAAGGTTTGAAAGTTACAAGGTGGGCGAGAAAGTGTTGGAAGAAGTAATCGAGAAAGGGCGGTTGAATGTAAATAAAGTGCGTGAAAAATTTGAGGGTCCGTATGAAGTGTTGGAAGTTGGTCCCAGTGGGCTTAGTTATGTTGTAGGGGAAGTATGTGTAGATGGTAGTGTGAGAGGAATGCGAGCGCATCACAACCATATAGATGGAAGGATGTACCGGAATATGTGAGAGAGAATGGGGTGTATAAATGGTTGAAATCGAATGTGGGTGAACCAAGTATGCATGAGAGCTTGTGTATGGAGGATCAGCAATTTGTTTTGATAGAGTATGGTAAAAAAACGTAAGAAAGGGAAGAACGTAAAAAACTGAATGGTCGTAAGTTGTGTGATAGGGGTGAGTGCCAAAGTGGAAATGAGTGATAAAGCGTGTAATACGGATGAATGGGATGGTATGGATAGAACGTATAGCATATGCATCTTTGATATAACTGAGTTGACTGAACGTATAGGGGTTAGTGAACGGTTGGAGGTGAGCGAAAGTGTAAGAGTAAGAGAGCGTAGCAGTAATATACGAGTGATTGAAAGCATGAATGAATCGTTGCAAGAATTGGAAAAACCAATGAGCGAATGGGATGGGTTAGTTGAAGAATTGGGGGAGGTATTTGGGAACGAGTTAGAGGGTATAGATGAGATTGTGGATGAAATTGAGAGTGGTAATAGTGAAGAAGATAGCGTGAATCTGAGAGAGAATGGAGGAGAAGATGTGAGTTTGAATGTTGCTAGAAGAGAAAATGATTCTGAGAGAATGACTGCGTGCCCGCAAACGCGATCTAGAGGACCTGCTAGTGAGCATCCATGGGTGTTGCGTAAGGCGATTTGAAAGAGGTGTGAAAGGTGTTGGTTGGGAAATGCTAAAAGGGGGAGAAAATATAGAGGGATGAATAAATTTGTTTTTATTTAGCATTTCCCAACGTTTTGAGAGAGAGAGAGAGAGAGAGAGTGTGTGTGTGTAATTGTCGTAAGTGAGTGCTTCGGTTGTTGGAAGAGGGATGAGGTCGTTAGTTTGTTTACGACGCTGTCTGTCTGTGGAATATGTGTGAGGATTTTTCGGTTTTGAAGGAGTTTTTTTTGAGTCTTGAGCTGAGTTCTGTGCAAGGCGGATATTGGTGGTAGATTGTTGTATGTTCCGTGAGTCGAGTGTTTTCTGTTGGATGTTATTGTTGTCTGTGCATGTGTCTCTTTCTTTTTGCTGGTTTTTTTTTTGGTTGGAAGTCTGTTTTCCGGGTTTGTTTGTGTAATTTTGTCTACTGTGTTGGCGACCGTGGACATCCTCAACCATCTCCCAGCAACCGAGAATCATAGTGAGTATTGTATGTGGTTATATGTTCAGTGTATCTGTGTTGTGTATTGTTTTTTGTGTTTTAAAATCCCGCCACAAGATGGGAGAGAGAGACTTCAGAAGATGGGAGAGAGAGACTTCAGAAGATGGGAGAGAGTGAGTGAGTAAGTTCAGAAGATGGGAGAGAGAGAGAGAGTGGGTGAGTTCAGAAGATAAGAGAGAGAGAGAGAGAGAGAGAGAGAGAGAGAGAGAGAGAGAGAGAGAGAGAGAGAGTGTTCAGAAGCTGAGAGAGAGAGAGTGAGTTCAGGAGCTGAGAGAGAGTGTTCAGGAGCTGAGAGAGTGAGTGAGTTCAGAAGCTGAGAGAGAGTGTTGAGAAACTGAGAAAGAGTGTTCAGAAGCTGAGAGAGCGAGAAAGTGTTAAGAAGCTGAGAGAAAGGGGGAGAGAGTGAGAGAGAGAGAGTGAGAAAGTGTTCAGAAGCTGAGAGAGAGAGAGAGAGAGAGAGAGAGAGAGAGAGAGAGAGAGAGAGAGAGAGAGAGAGAGAGAGAGAGAGTTCAGAAGCTGAGAGAAAGGGGGAGAGAGTGAGTTCAGAAGATGGGAGAGAGTGAGTTCAGAAGATGGGAGAGACAGACTTCAGAAGATGGGAGAGACAGACTTCAGAAGATGGGAGAGACAGACTTCAGAAGATGGGAGAGACAGACTTCAGATGATGGGAGAGACAGACTTCAGATGATGGGAGAGACGAGTGAGTGAGTTCAGAAGGTGGGAGAGAGAGAGTGAGTGAGTTCAGAAGATGGGAGAGAGAGTGAGTGAGTTAGTTCAGAAGATGAGAGTTCAGAAGCTGGGGAGAGAGTGAGTTCAGAAGCTGTGGGGGGGGAGAGAGTGAGTTCAGAAGCTGTGGGGAGGAGAAAGTGAGTTCAGAAGATGGAAGAGAGAGAGTGTGTTTAGAAGCAGAGAGAGAGAGTGTGTTTAGAAGCAGAGAGAGAGAGTGTTTAGAAGCTGAGAGAGATAGAGTTTAGAAGCTCTGAGAGAGATAGAGTTTAGAAGCTCTGAGAGAGAGAGTTTAGAAGCTCTGAGAGAGTGAGTTTAGAAGCTGAGAGAGTGAGTTTAGAAGCTGAGAGAGTGAGTGAGTCTGCGTGTTCAAGAGCTGAGAGAGAGCTCAGAAGCTGAGAGAGAGAGAGAGAGAGAGAGAGAGAGAGAGAGAGAGAGAGAGAGAGAGAGAGAGAGAGAGAGAGAGATGGTTCAGAAGCTGAGAGAGAGAGAGAGAGTGTGTGTTCAGGAGCTGGGAGAGAGAGAGAGAGAGAGATGGTTCAGAAGCTGAGAGAGAGAGAGAGAGAGAGAGAGAGAGAGAGAGAGAGAGAGAGAGAGAGAGAGAGAGAGAGATGGTTCAGAAGCTGAGAGAGAGAGAGTGAGTTCAGAAGCTAAGAGAGAGAGAGAGATCAGAAGCTGAGAGAGAGAGTGAGTGAGTTCAGAAGCTGAGAGAGAGAGAGAGTGAGTTCAGAAGCTAAGAGAGAGAGAGAGAGAGAGAGATCAGAAGCTGAGAGAGAGAGTGAGTGAGTTCAGAAGCTGAGAGAGAGAGTGAGTGAGTTCAGAAGCTGAGAGAGAGAGTGAGTGAGTTCAGAAGCTGGGGGGAGAGAGTGAGTTCAGAAGCTGAGCGAAAGAGAGAGTGAGTGAGTTCAGAAGCTGAGCGAGAGAGAGAGTGAGTTCAGAAGCTGAGCGGAAGAAAGAGGGAGTTCAAAAGCTGAGAGAGAAAGAAAGGGTGTGTGTTCAGAAACTGGGCATGAGAGAGTGAGTGTTCAGAAATGAGCGAGAGAGACAGAGAGTTCAGAAGCTGCATAACTATGACAGAGTAAGTGAAATTAAGTTTCATGTTCAGAAGCTGCATACCTATACAGGGTACGTGAAATTAAGTTTCTTAAAAAGTATATATAAAACACATACTTCGCATACAAGAATCATACTGGTCATAACATATACCGACGTGTGGTCTAAGATTGGTTAGTTGTCCACACAAGTATTCAAGGAATCCACCATCGTCATCCAAACCGAGAATCTGGGTCAATCGGAGTACCACCACTACCACCAAGAGAGGTCACCCCAATTCCAAGCTAACGAGGACCAAAGCAGAACTACGTATGCAATTTCAAAAGCTCCAGTAAAAAGCTCTTGCAGCTGGACTTGGTAACGCACTGTTCAAAGCAATTGAGTGAGCATGGACAAAAACAAGGAATAAATTGACCCAATCCCAAAAAAACGTCCTTCTTGCTAAGTAATTACCATCAATTGTCAAGAGTGTCATAGAACAAGTATCGGCCTCTACGAAAAAAAAAAAAGTGGTGGTTCCAGTGAAGGCTGCTTACGCCTACACTATAAAACACCAGGAGTTACTCAAATTTGCAACAAAACAGGCTGGTGAAAGTAGCACTGAATAAACTAAAGGCTTGGCCAGCCTAAAACTTGTTTCCTTAAACATCTAAGCATGACAGTTTACCTTTGTACTAGTTCGACTGAAATCCCTTCAACAAGAACGTACAGACAGAAAAACTAGACACAGACTTCGTCGATAAGGGACTGGTGGTTTAACCTTACCATGCATTTGCGGCGAGTTAATATCTCTAGTCAGTGGACGTCAAGACCCTTGAGGAAAACGATCTTATAATCCAACATCCAAGCAATCACCAATAATTGGTAAAAGCCTTCAGCCAAAATAATGATTCATTTCCTCATTCTCGCAAAGCGGATGAAGTATAACTCTGAATCCAATGTCTAATGACCACCCAACAAACAGTATATATAAATTACGCGTTAACAGCAGGATGTGACGAAGCAGTGAAGTTGGTATAAAATAAAGAACGTATCCAAATGAAGTATTTTTACGACTTATGATATTTGAGGTCATTCACAGTTTTACGGTAATCAGTAAGACGACCACTTACTAAAAAAGCATATCAAGACTATGAACATATAGATTGCTGGTGAACTAAAAAAGCATATGAAGACTATGAACATATAGATTGCTGGTGAACTAAACTTCACTATACGATGATCCATGCATAAATCTTACTAACTAAAATGCCATGAGTCTTGACTAAGCGCGAACACACACACACACACACACATTAGTGTTTAAAGGTAAAATAAAGAAGCCCTACCTAGGACCGAAGTAAAGATACCCCAAATCTTTCTCGAAGTGGGCGTGGTCTCTGCCACCAACCACAACTGTAAGTTGAGGAATGACAGAGAAACAAGAAAAAAAGAAGTGTTCGTAGAATGAAACGGCAGGCGATACAAATTACTAATGAAAAGAGTACAAGGGACGAAGGAAGATATACAAGGTGCCCCTAGATTTCGAGATCCGGAAAAATTAATGAAGACTAGGCTTATATTATCATTAGTATTGTCATGATTGTTCCAAATATCCAAGTGGAGGGGTTAAACCCACTGAGAAATCTTTCATGGAAGGCAATGGCTATACTAGAAACCTCAAAGCATCCATTGCGATTGGTCAGTACTTGAACATCCTGACCATAGAAATTTGCAACAAACCTTAGATTCTTGCATGTGAGGCAACGGATCACCAGTGCGAACGGTATTGGGTCCATGAATATTGACATAAAACATTCAAGCAGTAGTTCATTTTAAAAAGTGACCAAGATAACACGCAAAAAATACCTTTGAAAAATGTGAATCTAACTTGAGCAAATCCCGGCTGACGGCATCCGGAAATTCTTTGCTAATGCCGTTCTATCAGGAGAGGTAATGATTTGAAATAGACAGGAAAAGGGTTAAAAAGCCCTAATTAAAGATGGCGGGTGGCAGCTGAACGTAAGATTGTAGTGAGTGTCAACTGTACTGCTTGAACGCATCAATTTCGATGCCGTGACCAATAATGTGTTCTAGACTAGCAGAAATGGGAAACCAGGTAATCAAGACCTAATTCGTATGTAGCTGACGACTAATCAACGATTGTAAGAAATCTATGACAAATCCAATCGAAATTCTTGAAACATGCTGACTGAAAACGTTAAGATTTCATGTTATATCGAATGAGATACTGCAGTGGGATCGAATCTACGGAACCTGGAAATGCCTTGGCTTTGGTCTGCACTTGGATGGCTCGAGAAGAACCATACAACAGTGAAAAACTGGGCTGTACGAGATGCAAGTTCTCGGCCATGCATAACTGGACAGAGATGGATGAAACGACAGTAAAGGCAGAGCTATAATTTGACTAATTCACAAGTATCGTACCTTGCTAAAGAGAGTTCGTGATCCTAAGAAACAGCCAAATACTAAAAACGAGAGAGAGAGAGAGAGAGAGAGAGAGAGAGAGAGAGAGAGAGAGAGAGAGAGAGAGAGAGAGAGGGGGGGGCAAACGCTACTACTACTGGAGATGAGGGTTACCTCTTGGAAGTCTTGCATCTCCCAAATATGATAAGAAGGTATATATTATCAGTTACCGTTGCTCAATGACTTCATTCTCTCTCTCTCTCTCTCTCTCTCTCTCTCTCTCTCTCTCTCTCTCTCTCTCTCGCATACCCAAGAAGTGAATTATGTCTCTGTAAGTCGGCTTTGTGGATAGCACGCGCACGCAAAGCCAAGCGTTCATAACCAAGTTAAAGGGCAAATACAGTAATACTGAACAAAGTAGCAAAAGAAAATCCCCAGCCACGGAAACGTATGAAACAGATCTTTCACGAAGGGCCAGAAATGCTAAAACTTCCAGGAAAGATGCTGAAAGCAAGGTAAGGCAAGCGCCACTGAAAAATGGAGGATAAAAGCAGAAAAAATGGCTACAATACATAACCCCCATGAGTAAAGATACCATTTGGACGAATAAAAAATAGGAAGTACAACAGAATGAAAGATCGATATGCATACTGCCATGTCCAGGACTGGCTTGGTATTCACGCCAAGGAAACCTGGCAGAAAGCTTCTTAATCACCTTAATGACGTAATAAACCCTGGCCCAGGGAAACATACCAATGTAAAGGGCATGCATTCTCTAGCAAGCTTTGGAAATTGCAACTGATTGAATGGATAGAAACATTCAAACAGTAAAGCTGAAGAAACCGAATGTGTAGTTGGGAGAATTTTTTATTACGAGAAAAAAAATTCAAACCGATCTCCAATCATTTTAAAAACCTGAAACGATGAAACCAAGTTACAAATCACAGGGACCAGTTACCATTGCAACTTGCAATTCGTACGCAAATAACCAGTGAAAGCCCAAACCTAAAACCAAAAATACCCATTATATTAACTTTTCTTCTCTAACAGTTCTATCCAAAAATTCATAAAACTGAAAAAAGAAGGCTAACAAGAGGACGATGACCATACTGCTCACCTGATCCAAATTGTTGCACTTGCAAGTGTTTGACCAAAACTTAACATTCCTGTCAAATTCTGCACTACGTATGGAGGCTCTATCTCAATTTGGTTCATTTGTGGCCCGGTAGTTCTTGAGATGGGAAATGATAAATTTCCCATAATTTCTAATTATTCCCCCTTGGAAAGGGGGCGTGGCCCCAAATGTGCAAGCTTAAATCGCCTTTATAAAATAGTGTTTTGTGGAATTTACGCTTGAGGAAATCCAAAATATGGAAAGTTTACGTTCTAAATACAAACATTTGTTAAGTTCACGTGACCTCATAAGCCTTTCAGAAAATTATAAACTAAAACCGAAAAAACCAAACCCACACACACACACACACACACACACATGTATATAGGGGGGCCAAATGAGGATGGAAAGACGGAAAACGCCATTAGAAAAGGAAGTAACATCGAAACTACTGGAAGGGGCCGTAGCTGAAGACCTCAATCAGGCGGTATTCCATACTTCAGAGAAGGTGCACAAGGCAGCGGATACAACTCATTCAACTTCTAACCCCATCAAGGGGAAAACTGACATGCAAAAGTATGACAGCAAAGTATGATGGAAGGTCGAACTTCATACCGACCCGAGGCGACAATTATATGACAACGGAAGAAGGTAATAGTGAAGAAGCTCCAAGGTAAACAGTCATAAATATGACTCCAGAAAATAGGACACACAAGCACACACAGTTCCATGAAATTTCAAAATGAGTTGACGGTTGGTACTTCTTTAGGAGCTTTGTATATAAAGGGTAAAACAAAAAACATCTCAACTCCGTACAAATCGGTTACGCGACATTTTACCCCTATACTACCACAACCTCTCCGGAAACCGAGGTTACCTCGCCGAGGCCGTCTGTGTCATGTCGATGTCTAATGAGAGAGTGTTAGCTTTTTCTTCATTACCAAGCTTTTAAGTCCCATTTCAGTCTGGCGAAATCAGTGTTGTCTTATTTTGTGTGTGTGTGTGTGTGTGTGTGTGTGTGTGTGTGTGTGTGTGTGTGTGTGTGTGTGTGTTTGTGTGTGTGTGTGTGAGAGAGAGAGAGAGAGAGAGAGAGAGAGAGAGAGAGAGAGAGAGAGAGAGAGAGAGAGAGCTCGATCAGAAAGGGCAACACCTGGTGCTCGGTCAGCACTTGAATAACCCCCAATGGATGACGAAAGCCCATTATATTTATAACCTATAGCATTTGTAATAAAAGAAATTAAATCCATTTAATGCAAATTAACTTTTTTACTCTATTTATAAATACATAAAACTGAACGTTTGTGTTACTGTAAGATACATAAGAAAGCTTCCTGATTTATGTTAAACGATCTTCGCAATAATTGGTGCCTGAGAAATAACCTCGCTTATGAAATTTCATTAAAAAAAATGAGCCAAAGCGAACTCCGAACCAAAAGTGTTTCCATTTACATCGCTATTAAGAATTATTCACAACCGAAATATTCAACAAGCCTTCTCAAGCTACGGCCTTAGATTAATCAGAAATCTATCCAACTAACAGAATCGAGTCAGTGCTTGTTACATTAACATAAACACTTGACATGACGAAAAAGTATATACTTGCTTTTTGTTAAAATATTAAGTTTACGAAGAGGAAAAGTGTGGAACAAAGGATGGAGAACGAGATATCCTTGAAAATAAACAAGGAAGCCAAGCGATAAGTCCTTGACCAACTAAGTCAACCTCTTGAAATCGCCTGTGCAACATGAAAAGAGAGAGAGAGAGAGAGAGAGAGAGAGAGAGAGAGAGAGAGAGAGAGAGAGAGAATCCAGTATTAAAACGCAGAACCCACTAAACTTTGAATTTTAAACAAGGGACCATAAGAGGTGAATTCTATTGCACGTTGCGTTGTTATCTGTCAACTGCTGACATGAACACGTTTACAATAAAATGTCGCAAGTTTTTTTTTTTTTGACCGTTAGTTGATCTAACTTCTATTAGGATGAGGATTACATATCCTTCATAGTATCCTGAGCCTACCCACTGCATAATTACTTTTTTGGTGACACTGATAGTGTAAGCTTACTAAAACTCCATACTTACGTTCTGTGTGCAAAGAGTACTCGGGCTTTTTATAACTTGTATGGAATCAACTGTGAATGAACGCCGACGTAAAATGACTCAAATGATGATTTCATCTCAGATACCAAACACGAATTTTGTATTTGCAATTCAAGTGTATTACTTTTCAAGTACTTTTGCTTCACACGAAAAAACAAAATCTCTCTACTGTGTTGTTATAGCGTTCCAATTCAATTGAGAGAGAGAGAGAGAGAGAGAGAGAGAGAGAGAGAGAGAGATGGTAATATTAAGAAATGCTGAATTACTTAGGTTCAATATACAAAGCTCGCGGTAAATGAAACTTAATTTTCATAAAAGCGCTTTTGAACTTGACTCTCTGGATATTTACGCCCTTGGTACAAACTGTCGATAATCATTCTCAAAGATTAATTGAAAACTATAACCTAAAATAATTCCATTCAATAACCTCTGGAAAGTGCGCACTGAATTCTGAAAAGCAAGTATACACGCTCCCGTAATTAGTCTACCAGGGAATTCCTTCGCACCACTTTAAAACTGCAAACCAAAATCAACACACCATTATACTAAAACTGCCGAGAGAGAGAATGTAGCAGCAGTGTATTGCGATATCACTATGGAATACTAAACACTTTTAAAACTTGTTACTTGTTAATGTCCTCACCTGGATACATACGAGATCAAACTCACCCTAATGCCTAATAACATCCTAATTAGCGAAAACTCAACAATTATCAGTAAAAAGTTGAAATAAAAATCATCATTATAATCTTAATCATCATTATCATTGTGATATCACCCTAATAAGACCTTTAGGTTATTCCTAGGCTGAAGCTCCTTACCTGCCAAAAATATTTGGTCTTCAGTTATGATTGACAATTGGAGTGGATGGTCAGGACAGCCAGGCACCATGACTGCGTCCAGAGAACTCGCGAAAATCACGAGGCAGAAAACCAAGATTGTATCTATAGCCGAGGAGAGGCTGCAAAGACTATCTGATAATGCCAACCCCCACGGAATGCCCCTTCTCCTTAAAAGGTCATTCCTATCTCTCATAGAATCCACTTTTTAGTCATCTTGTGAACCAACAGATAAAAAAACAAATCAAACAAAAAAAATAAAAAACCATCTCCTTGACAGAAGTAATGAAGACATCAGGTCAAATCTAAATTACTAGATAATTGTGGATGTCTTGTGTATTTCCAAAATGTACCACCAGCAGTTATGAACATTGGACAGTTTACCACTATGTCAAGTGTTTTATAATTCCTAAAAAAACTAGAACGGGACCCCAAATTCATACTTGTCTGTCCCGAAGCAAATGAGTAACAGACTTCTTAATATGTACATGAAGGAATAAAAGTAAAAAATAGTCAGGGGAACACTTACTTTAGACAAACTTGTTGACTGTGGGCCGTATGAATAATTTCCATAAGCTTTGGTCGATGTTATTGCCAGAGAGATGCGCAACTTCCATTATGGGCACTGGCACCCTAAAAAAAAAATCATGCAGTTCAATAAAGTGAAAAACACACACAAAAATACACAGAGCAAACAGTGCATACAAGATTAGTGTAGCCAACACAAAAGCAGATATTTCAGATGATAATGTGAAAAAAATAATGAGAAGGGCAATTACGTTATTTTGACAAACTCCTTAAGAGTGCAGTCTTGTCCATAGGTCTTGATTCGTATAACGGAGAGTAGGGCAGGTCTTCAGTCGGGGGCTGTGATGTATTACCCTACAAATAAAACAATCCTTATTAAGCAATGAAATGAATAATAATGATAACCCACTCAGCAAAGACATACCCCAAAAATACAAGGCATAGACTGAGAATTATACGTAAAATCAAATGACAGACTTCGCATTATATATATATATATATATATATATATATATATATATATATATATATATATATATATATATATATATATATATATATATATATATATATATATATATATATATATGTATATATATATATATATATATATATATATATATATATATATATATATATATATATATATATATATATATATATATATATATATATATATATATATATATATATATATATATATATATATATATATATATATATATATATATATATATATATATATATATATATATATATATATATATATATATATATATATATATATATATATATATATATATATATATATATATATATATATATATATATATATATATATATATATATATATATATATATATATATATATATATATATATATATATATACACACTAACACATTCAGCAATAAATAAAAATAAGCCACTTATCGAAATCACAAGAAGCGCTCGTGCGTGACTAATAGGTCTAATGGTTGATTGTTTACTCACTGAATTTTGTTCACTTTTTTATCTTTAAAGGCTGACAGCAACGCAGTTAAAAATGACGTTGAAATTATTATAAGAGACTCTGGTTATCCACAATCCACAACGGACTAAAACCCTAAGACAGAGAGAGAGAGAGAGAGAGAAATCCCTGTAACGAAGACAGACACTGGGTTAACCCTCAAGTACGTCGAAAAGGTCGATCTAACTAAGTTTCATCAAACCTCATTTAAATATTAAGACCTGTACAGGGATTTACTTCACCGGGTATAAACTAGTGTCGTTACTTACTCTACCATTAAACAGCTCCCTCGGTAACCATGGTCAGCGAAAACAACGGGAAATATTCGAAACAAAATACTACCGGGTAAAACGGCTGAGGGGTGTTTCATTAATTACTTAACATTTTTCGCAAGAAGTCGAAACCCATCGCAACCCCGCAAAGCAAGGAGAGAAAGTCACAATCGGTCATTTATCCCCTTCAAGTCAACGAACGCCAAATGCAACATTTCATCGAATGAAAAAATAACCAAGCAGAAAGGCTGTTAACCACTGTCTTTTGATTATATTCCTTTTGCTGAAAGTGAATAAAAATGGCGTTGCATTTTAAACGATAAAAATGATCATGTGAATACATTTTTATTTTTGCTCATTGCCAGACATACTGAAAGACAAGCCCCCAACCCACCCCATCAATGTCACCCACAGCATTAGATAGAAACTTGCTCTAATGATGTTTTGATGTAGAACCTCATTAAGTAGTCATTTCACGGAAATTAGCTAAGGCTTAACCAGGAAATTTTAACAGTGACACCTGTATAGTTTACGCTACTGGGAGTAACAACCAGTTACCTACAGAAAAACGAGACGAGTTGCTGAATTTAATTTGAAACTTCATGCAGACAGAGCGAAGTGAGAAAAATGTCCGACTCGTGTACTGCCTGACTTATGAGTGTGGGTGCAGTGTCGTGCTTTCACAAAAGAAAAGTAAAAAAAAAAAGCGTGTGATTCACGTGCTCTAAGGTGTATAACGTAATTATAAATGAAAACTAAAATAACGTACGAAGTACTTGCTAAGCAAGAGAGCACTGGGTCATAAATCAACATTTTTGCCACCTTACTCAAGTCCTTCCAATCGCAGACAATATTTCACAGAACTGACTGATTAACGATTAGCTTTTCGTTACAAATTTCTCGGTTTGTTCCACGATTGAAAACTCTTACCATTAATAGGGTTTTATTTCACCCTCAGTTCATTACAACTGACACGCTGGAACCGCTTTCAGCCCTAAAATCAGACTGATTCCCGACAATCCCACTTCTCCATGGAAGGCTGGGATTCCAACTCAAACAGATTTAAATAACTATGCATACAAGGGATAAACACCACCAGATATTAACCACAATTTGCGAAGGATTGCTGTCACTAAAGGTTACTTACGGAATATTGCGGAAACGACAGTTACAAACAGACGGCTTACAAAACCATCATATCTGGTAGATGGCTGCCTACGAACTGTTCAAGGCGCCAACCAAGATTTTCTCTTGGCCAATCAGAAACCTCCACCACACCCAAAAAACCATATCTATCGCCTTCTCTCACAGGCCGAAGATATTAGCTTTGGCCAATGAATGGAAGGCTTTGAAAACGATTTACCCAATGGTTGGTAGTACTAAACCCGAATTTCAATTTTTTTTTTTTTTTTCTCAAATGATCATTGTCACCTTCAGTATCAAGTGAACATTCCATAAACAGGCAGGTATAGAATGAGATACCTAAAAAAAATGCATGAATAAATTGATGAATATAGCAAAAGAAAGTAATAATTTGGAAGTCTTTCAAAAGGATTAAAATACAGAAGATGGAAACAGTCCAGAACTTGACACTACCTTGGATAACGTGCTGGCGGTCATTTTTGAGTAAACCTATTCGATCTGTGAGCAGCCATTTATTTTTGGGGGGAAGGGATGACTAATACTTCTGCTAGGAAAGCTGATATTCACTCTACCAAATACTAATATTAATGACCATAATTCCTAGATTATGGAAGCATAAAAACGATTTTCATAAAGGATATAGACGTTGCGTAAACGTTACTGCGGAGAATTATTCTTTGAATAACCCCCCCCCTTTTTTTCTTAGAACAGATTCTGCCATGTTGAAAGAAGGAAGTACGTAACACATCGCTAGCGATATCTAGTGACAGTCAAAACAACTAAAAAATAAAATATTAAAAGCGACTAAAGACTATCTTGATTACGCGAAGGATAAGGAATTCTATTTTGTTTATATTAATGCAATCTCTGGGAGAAACTCTAAAGTAATCATTAATTCATTAACAATCAAAGGCTACGTAATTATTGGTCTGGAATCTGCTTTGATAATTACAAACGAATTAAATGAAAAGTAAATGTCTATTGTTTCAGTTTCCAACAGCCACTCAAATTCTACTCTGTATATCTCAGTTTCATCTAAAAATATTACAAGAGTAGTATTATTCATTGATAAATAAGACATATTTTGCTACAAAAATTCTAAATATTCGAGGGGCTTGACCCACTGACCTCTGTCTGGTAGGTTGGTTTAGATTAAATAGGCCTTATGCCAGCACGGCTCGTGCACAGTGGCGGTCTGCAAAAGTGGGAAGGCAATCCAACTGCGAATATGACTGATAAAGTTCAGGATGAGTCATGCTACACTCTCGTCGTTCAAAACAGAAAATAAATAATACTATATTTGATGTTGGCATATACTGTTTGATAACCTGATTTACATTTCTGCAATTTTTAAACAAAATTTTATAGGTCTGGTACAGAGCAGTAGTTAAGGCACCAATCACTGAAACATGATGCCGCGGGGATGCAGACTCAATAATCCACAATTGCTTTGAAAAACGGCTTTCTAGGAAAATTCCCAAAATTTTTTTCCTTATAGAATGAAGAGGGGTTTTGAAAGGCATCAGTGGCATAACGCATATTATAATAAACATTAAAAGAATAAATGTCAGCAATAAACATCGTTAGAAAGAGAGATAGAGAGAATGTTCAGAACTCCGTCTAAGTGTGTATCACCACTTACTTGCGCAACGAATTGTTTACCTGATTCTTGGTTGGTTGTTCTATGTAAGGAGCAGATGATAGAGAGAGAGAGAGAGAGAGAGAGAGAGATTCACTGTTATGCCGCATTGTCTAACGTCAAAATCAACTGCGGTAGGCCTCGATGAGGTATTCCTCACCCTATTACGTTTTCAAACCTAATCTTCAGTGGAGGTGGAAATTTAGTTGACTGGAGAGTATGATAAAGGAAAGAGGGAGATGGAGGGGGGTTGGGAAGGAGACAGGGGTGAGTTGCAAACTATGATTACCATTTTCTCATATTCCTGATTCTGTTAGCGTTCTGATGCCCTGTGCACCACTTTATTCGTGTAGGCAAAAAACAAAGAAGCCAGACTGATATCCACAGAGTATTAACCATTTTCCTACACCAAAAGGCTTCAAAAAATGAAAAACCTTAATGTAATAACATGTGTATATTACCTGAAGTTCATGAAAATGGATTGCACTTAAAATGTTTCTCGCCATATAGTTTTCTGTAAAAGAAAACTGTTGAGATTGCTTTGTCTGCCCATCCGCAATTTTCTGTCCGCCCTCAGATCTTAAAAACTACTGAGGCTAGAGGGCTGCAAATTAGTATGTTGACCATCCACCCTCCAATCATGAAACATACCAAAGTGCAGCCCTCTAGCCTCAATATTTTTATTTTATTTAAGGTTAAAGTTAGCTATAATCGTACTTTTGGCACCGCTATCGGTACCAATGACACAGGCAACCACCGGCCCGTGGCTGAGTTTTATGGGCCATGGCTGAAAGTTTCATGTAGAATTACACGCTGTACAGAAAACTCAACTACGCCAAAGAAACTTCTTCGGTGAATATTTTACTTGTTTAATTTTGTCTTCAGCTACACTTTCTGGTCGTCGTGTAACACCAGGCAAGACTAAAACTAATATATATATATATATATATATATATATATATATATATATATATATATATATATATATATATATATATATGTGTGTGTGTGTGTGTGTGTGTGTGTGTGTGTGTGTGTGTGTGTGTGTGTGTGTGTGTGTGTGTGTGTGTGCGCGCGCGTGTGTGTGTGTGTGTGAAGATAAAAAGTCCCATAAACCACTATTTGAATGTTGCAACCATATATTTCTAGCACTTCCTTCTATGCCCCTGTTCACTGGCAAAATATGGACCGATGAAAAGTTACAAGAGTATATATACAAAGCATATGTAGGTGTGGCGGTAAGTCTCCAATGGTATGCAGGTGACCGTTTCCCAAGAAGGAGGGAAATGAAACAATTCCCAGGTGGTTTTTGGTCTCATTAACTCCCGTCTGGCGATGTGTCTGGTGGTCGTATTTTCTGGAACACCTGCTTGAGAAGAGGCCTGAGGATGAACCCGTTGATGTCATCCAATTTCCAATGTCCTCCTGACAAGTTCATATTCTTCGTCTGGTTGATGGTAGCAGATTCCAGCATCTTTCTTTTGCATGGAACCCCGCTCCAGTTTATGGTATGGCCTTTATCCCTGATATGTAGGAAAATCCCCAAACTCTCCGAAGCATACCACACTGATCTTTTGTGCTCTATTAATCTTTCTGAGAGGGATCTACCCATCTCCTCCCCATATATCTCATTACAATTGCTGCCCGGAATCTTGTAAAATACGTTAATGAACAAGCTCCCAATGGATTTGGGATAATGGAAAATAAAAGGATTGTTAGACCTGAGTTGTTCTGTGGATTTTTGGATGTTTTCGTCATACAGAAGCTTTATTTTGTTGTTAAAATCTATTTGTCTTTTGTGAATGGGACTTCTGTTGTACATTTTATTCACTTTGTTAACGGCCATCTCGATAACGTGTGGTGGATAGAGGAGTTGCATTAGGTGTTGGCGGATCATGTCGAATTCTTTATCTAGGTACCCATTTGAACACATTCTAAGCCTCCTGAGGAATAAGTTGCACCCTACCATGATCTTTACAGAGACATCGTGATAGCTTAAGAAATGAATATAGTAAACAGCAAAAGTGGGTTTCCTATATACTGTGAAAGCATATCTGTTCTGTTCTCCTACGATCAGTACATCTAGGAATGGCAGTTTTCCGTCCTTTTCCCATTCTGTTTTGAATTTTATGGTCAGAACTAACGAATTTAGTCTATTAAAAAATTCATTAAAGTCTCCCCAGCTGTTGTCCCAGAAAGTATAAATATCACCGACGTATCTATGCCAGATCATATTATGGGGTTTGATAGTTGACAGAATTTCTGTTTTGAAATATTCCATGTACAAAGTTGTTAGAATGGGTGATAGGAGACTGCCCATGCTACAGCCAAATTTTTGTTTGTAAAAATCACCATTAAAAGAACACATGTTGCTAGTTACACAGAGGTTGACTAGTTTCAGAGTTTTATCTTTGCCAAGATGAAAAGATTAATAAAGCACAAAAGATCAGTGCAGTATGCTTCGGAGAATTCAGGGATGTTTCTACATATCAGGGATAAAGGCCACACCATAAACTTGAGCGGGGCAGTGGTGGTTTTCAAAAGTAGCTGTCCGTACAAAAGAGAGATGCTGGAATGTGCTATCACCAATCAAACCAACAATATGAACTTGTCAGGAGGACATAGGAAATTGGACGACATCAACGGGTTAATCCTTAGGCCTCTTCTCAAGCAGGTGTTCGAGAAAAATACAACCACCAGACGCATCACCAGACAGGAGTTAATGAGGCCAAAAAACCACCAGGGAATTGTTTAACTTCCCTCCTTCTTGGGAAACTGTCACCTGCATACCATCGGGGACTTACTTCCACACCTACATATGCATTGTATATAAACTCTTGTAACATTTCACTGGTCCATAATTTACCAGTGAACAGGGCCATAGAAGGAAATCCTTGAAATATATGGTTGCAACGTTCGAATAGTGTTTTATGGTATTACAGTAAAAGACATTCTATATACATACACGCACACACACGCATGTATGTATGTATGTATGTATATACTGTATACACACACATATATATATATATATATATATATATATATATATATATATATATATATATATATATATATATATATATATATATATATATATATATATAAATGATCAACACACAATCACATGTGGAACAGAAGTAAATTTCTGACTCACATCAGGATCAGACAGGTCTTTCAATTGAAGGACAAGGGCGCTGCCCACTAGGCCATACATGTCATAAAAGTAGTTGGAACCTGAGCGCCACTGCACACAAGGAATTACCTGGGCAAGCCAACTGCTTGCATACCAGCATGTTTTCCCCAACTTCCCGACTAAGCAATGACCCAGTTGACAGCATTTCATTCGAATTATCCCTTCTGAGTGAATATGATAGAAATAATCAACACACTCACGTGCGGAACAGAAATAAATTTCTGACGCACATCAGGATCGAACACACGTCTTTTAATTGAGAGGCAAGGGCACTGGCCGCTGGGCCATAGAAGTCATAAAAGAAGTTGGAACCTGAGTATCACTGCACACAAGGAATTACCTGGGCGAGCCAACTGCTTGCATACCAGCGTGTTTTCCCCAACTTCCCGACTCAGCAATGACCCAATTGACAGCATTTCATTTGACTTATGCCTTGTGAGTGAATATGATAGAAATAATCAACACACAATCAAGTGTGGAATAGAAATAAATTTCTGATTCACATCAGGATCGAACCCAGGACTTTCAATTAAAAGGCAAGGGGGCTGCACACTAGGCTATAGAAGTCATAAAAGAAGTTGGAACCTGAGTGCCACTGCACACAAGAAATTACCTGGGCAAGCCATCTGCTTGCATACCAGCATGTTTTCCCCAGAAGGGATAATTCGAATGAAATGCTGTCAATTGGGTCATTGTTGAGTCTGGAAGTTGGGGAAATGAAATAAGAAAGGCTGAGGCCCTACGGAAGAGAGTGCCGGGTGTGAACTTTTGTATTGTTACTGCTATCTTTAAGTACTATTTATGTAAATCGTTTTCAATCTTCTTAATACTTCTCATCTTTTCTTTCTCTTCCAGAGCCTGACCTCAGAAGTTATCTTTAGCTTCCGTTTAGTGAGAAACTAATTAAACGATTGAAAGAAAAACTCTATTATCAGATATTTAACACCTCTTTTGCTTCAATAATAAGTTATAAAATTATAATCCATAATCGTTCCGAAAGGATTTCAGTTTTTTTCAAATTTCCAAGAAGCTGGAAAAAGTCTCTCGGCTTTTCGAGTTCAATGACCAAATTTAGCTAATCTAATTACAGGGTTCGATAAAAGCAATTCCCCAAAGAAAATCTCTCTCTCTCTCTCTCTCTCTCTCTCTCTCTCTACACACACAGACAACCACACATACACACACACACACACACACACACACACACACACACACACACATATATATATATATATATATATATATATATATATATATATATATATATATATATATATATATATATCTCACACCTCAGTACAATTACTAACGAGTGACTGCCTAGTGTAATTCTTACGGAAAGACACCTATGTTATCCAGCCACCCTCCCGAAAACACTCTAAATGAGTTCATGTGCCTATCTTTCTGAAGTCATCATCCTTTACATTTCTCTTATATTAGGAAGCACCTAAACAAACAGGCATCAAACAAACCGAACCCAACCATAACCTCCTTGATGGAGGGAGCAAGCAAGAAAAACAGTTTTCATCATACCACGTTCCTTTTGCTTGGAAGAGCTTACACACATACACACACACGTGTATATATATATATATATATATATATATATATATATATATATATATATATATATATATATATATATATATATATATATATATATATATATATATATATATATATAATATTATATTATATACACACCATGTTTTGCAAAATTCTCCATTTTTCCACACATCACCCGTTACCGGCAATGTTACATTTTATGTACAATGACGTATGACTTTTTGTTGCTTACATGAACTTTTCACGCTGAAATACCGGTGTTTTGGGATATTTTCCTGTATTGTTTTTGACGTATTCCTCGAAAACAGCTCTCATCAGATGTTACCGGAACGTTTCTCACATCCGTACTAACGTTCTCGGTACTATTTAACCGACTTCCATTTACTTCATATGCTTTAACTTAATACCATTTATTCACTCTGAACCTCCTCCTCAAATTCTCACCCAGGACTTCAGGATGGGGAGGAGGAGGAGGAGGATAGAGAGAGATCTTTGTTATCTACTCCGAGGTCGATAACTAAAGAAAAGCGATAAACTGCATACAAATTTTCATCAGAAATTAGCACATTCCCCGTCTTAGTAAACTTCTAATAATTCTGATGGCTTTTTCAAGGCGGAATAAAAAGAACAAGCAAAGTACATGTGTTTACGGGGGTGTTTCTTTCTTCATAAACCGACATATCCATATCTAAAGGCTAACATTGCACAAGCATAGTTAACTATGTTACAGACTGCACTGTCCTCGCTTTAGTTTCTGCTTCTCAGTCTTTAAAAATATCGACTGTTACAGGCTGTGCCTGATTCTTTGCCCATTCATGACTCCCATAACTCCATCTGCAATGATCAGCAACCAGAGAGAATCTGGTGAGGCCTAATCTAATATGTGAAAGTGAAATTGTCAATCGACAACAGTCGGGTATTGGGTGTAGCCTTATTATGCAATTAGCAACAGCGCATCGTTAATAGCCTGCCAGGTTCGGGTCTTTCAGAGTTAATTACTCGTATGTAACGGATAATTATGCAACACGTTTATCACTGGCACAGCAGAGTTAGCCGGTGTGTTTGCACAGCTCTTAATTATTCTAACAACAAGAGGTTCTCGTTGAAAATATGCGATTTGTAAGAATGTGGTTTGTTATATGAGGACATCTGAGGCCATTACAACCCTAATTCAGCAAGATGTGGCTTCTATTATTCATGTCCACACAATGAGAGTAAGGTAACAAGAATTTGAGTTGAGGAACAATTCGACAAGGCACTGTCGATATGAAAGAAGGAATAAGGCATGCATATAATAATAATAATATAATAATAATAATAACAGAAACTGTGTACTTCAGCTTACTGCTTAAATTAGGAATTTTCTGCATTATCTTTATCCTCTATCAAACGGCTCAATAACGAAGGTAACCGTCACTCACTACTGTATTATCTTTATCCTCTATTAAACGGCTCAATAACGAAGGTAACCGTCACTCACTACTGCATTGCAAACAAAAATATATCTAAAATGTATGATTAAAATATGAAAAAATAAGAAACAAAAAATGAAATTAGTATTACGAAAATTCTAATATCCTAAACAAACATTTTCTACGAAATATTACAGTATATACATATGCATAATGCGACGGTTATTAAGAAATGTTATATAACAGAAAATAAAGAAGGTAGGAGAAAAATAAATGGAAAGGGTAACCTTGTCACTATTAAGCATAATTGCTTTCATCCCCTAGATGGAGAAATTTATGTGGACACAGGGATTGCTTGCCGTGAAAATTAACGGACTGTAATTGTCAATATAAAGCTTTATGTTATCTTATAGGTTTCTTTAATCATCATGAATCGTCTGTCACCTACAGAAAATTCCCTAAAATTATAATTGAGATACGTTGAAAGAATAAGTGGAGAGAAGCAAAAGCAGGGAGGAGAACAACACAAAGCTAATGGATTAGAAATAAAAATCAATCGTGAAAAAATGAATCATGGGAGGGATACCAATTCTGTTTAGGCTATGTTATTTTTTTTTAATACATAAACAAATCCTTACAATGGATAAAAGAAAAAAAAACAACAGCATTATGATAGTAACACAGATCTGTAGCAGCGGGCCCTTTTGAAAACCATGAAGAGTTTCCATCCTCCCTGACGGATTCTAAAGCACTGACTCCTAACCATCTATCCGGGAGAACACACACACACACAAACGTTCAAGTATGCGTGTGCACTTGAAAGTATGTTTCAATACCCTTGAACAAACGAGAAGCACCAACACAACTGCATCTACTCACGCCCCCCACCTCACCAACCTTCTAGAGCCAGTGGTTCCCAACCTGGGGGAAATTTCCCCCTGGGGGGAAATTTGAAGCTACCAGGGGGGAAATAATTACACTACCTACTAACTAAAAAAAATATCAGATGTATTTTATCATGAGAGAGAGAGTTTCGTGCACAAGATCTTGAAGAATTCTGGGTTAATATGCGTGGAGCATACCCCCAACTGAGCACCAATGTATTGAAAATCCTCATTCTGTTTTCCACAACCTACCTTTGTGAGTCAGGATTTTCTACTTTACTCACAATCAAGCCCAAAGCACGAAACCGACTGGAGGTGGAATGTGACATACGTTGCGCACTTGCCAAACTAGCCCTGATATTGATACACTGGTGCACAAGAAGCAGCCTCAACCTTCTCACTAATTCAATTTTGAAGTAGAAGAATAAACAAAAGTCCTTTTATTTTGCTACTAGCCGCTCTCTATGGCTATGCGGGTAACTAACCGCTCTCTATCTAACTATTTGTTTATCAGTATATTTGTCTATAATGGAAAAATAAATTAGTAAGTCGTCACAGTGTGTTTTAACTACTCTTTCCCTCATACACATGAAGGGGGAAATCTGGAGGGTTGCACTGGGTGCAGGGGGAAATGACAGGAAAAAGGTTGGGAACCACTGTATCTAGACTGTATTCCGGTTTTCTGTCATTATCACTGTGATAATTTCGGTAACGGTCACAAAGGAAGTCATACTGGACTCTCTCTAGGCTACATTTTTTTCCATTGCGAAATTAGCAAACCATAATTAACTGGTCTTGAAAAAGTTTCCTTAGCAGCTGTGATGAGAATGAAAGAGAGAGAGAGAGAGAGAGAGAGAGAGAGAGAGAGAGAGAGAGAGAGAGAGAGAATTTGCTAAAGGGGTTCACATTAGTGCAAGTAAGGATTACCTCGTAGAGGCCTTTCTGGTTTAAGTGACGGTATGATAGTACATAATTTGTCTGAGCACTGATCGCCCACCCATACGCTATTTTTTGCCCCCCCCCCCTCTCTCTCTCTCTCTTCTCCTGCTACCACTGCGATCAGCTACAGTCACTTGACCACCAGGAACATATTGCGCTGCTTAATGTAGCAGAAAGACAAGTGCAGTGCCATAAAGTTTACTAGGGTTGAAATTAAGCATGCTACTGAAAAGATATGTCGATAAATCATCCAAAGTGAATAAAGAGACAAGGGCAACAATTATCCATAGAGGCTAATACAGTAGTTCTAATGAAATCTAATCAAAGAACATCAACACCATTACTACAAACACCTCAACTATATCAAAGACGGCTTCTAATGGCATCTCTGCACGGCACCCGAACCCATATATAAGGGGAGGCTGCCACAGAACGCTGAACTTGTGTTCAGCTGAAGCCGCCGAGACCCAAGGGAACGATGCTCTGAGATGGGGAAGTTACAACTTCTATCGTTACGGAAAAGCGCTTCAAGGAGTCTCCCCATCATTGCTCTCCTTTCTCGTTTACCATACTGGAATTGGGTTTCACATTAACACACACTCTCTCTCTCTCTCTCCTTACATTTGTTTTTCTATCAGCGTATTACAACAATACCTTAAGGAATCTCTAGATGTTTTCCAGGAAAATAATGAATTTACCAAATTAAATCACGCACCAGCACTCCATATAATCCAGGAGTCTCTGCTCAAACAATGTTTATAAATCATGGGTTTTAAAAATGTATGTTATGAACAGAATCTCATAAGTTAACCGTACAACATAAATCACCAAGAACCCATATATAACAGACTACCAACAATGCTAGTACCATAATAATATTGGCTATGCTGAGTAACAGTAGTGGTAGCAGCATTAGCGCTCCTCCAGCATCATTATGCGAAAAAAACATGGGTACCTACATCCTCAAAGCTAAAGTTTTACTTCAATGAATTACGAAAGGTCTGGATATTTCACGTAAGTAATAAAGTTTGTTGTGAGCTTTCCCATAGAGACAAATCGATGGTCTGCTGCAAAATATAGTTCAGATTTGCTTCAACAAAGAAGAAACGGCCACCATTCTAATTTCATTTCACAACACCTCCGAAAAGAGGCAAACCGGTTTTGATATGTAGCAGTGGAACACCACACACACACACACACACACACACACACACACACACACAGATTCAGAGAGAGAGAGAGAGAGAGAGAGAGAGAGAGAGAGAGAGAGAGACACACACACACACACACAGATTGAGAGGGAGAGAGATGTGCATTTTCCATTTATTGCGCCACATTATTTAGAAGACCAGTTTTCGACAGGAGAGAGGTCTGTCATCTCCGATGGAAGCAACACAAGGTCTACACTAATTTCATTCATAATTAACCCAAACCATCAATTTACCAATAATTCCGAAGATATATCAAAGGCTCATTTTTTCATGACGGTACTGAATAGAATACTGATGATGTGGATTATGATAACAACTCTTTATTATTACCCTAACCCAGTCCCCTAAGTTCCATAAATGATAAACAATGGAAAACGTTAATGGCACTGATATGAACACACGATCTTTAGGGGCCAGGGAAGATGAAAATAGTGAGAATATTACAGACTAAGTTTAACGGATTAGCAGGTAATTAATGTTTAAAAATTTCACTAGATTTAAGGCATATGCCTGAGGGAAGAAAATGTTAAGTATAATTCAAAGCCTTACACACTATCTTATTTATTGGTGCTTTATGTCGTCGCTTTCTGGACAATAAAGATGACCCAGCTCAATGAACGGGTTGTAGAACAAAGCTTAATCATTTTACAATAAACTACACACTTTCCGAGTACACCAAATATAGTAAACCCCACACTTTCGAATTACTGAGATTCACTTTTTCTATCACATATGCTCTTCACATTTCGGATTTCGGACCATTCTAAAAACTCAGATCTATTCCTTCATTTGCACTAACAACTTTTCCTAGGTATCTCCACGCCTCAATTTCTCAATTCTTCTTACACTACAGATACAGTACAAGCAAACATATCGTCTCAACAACTTCAACATTTTTTGAACTGTCCTACTCAACATAACTTAGTAAATTCCCTCCTTGGCTGACAGAGATACTTCAACTTTCTTCCCAGTTTTTCGCCCACATCCTGCTACGTTCCTTACTGTAGTTTTACGTTAAACTCTTCTCTTATTCTTCCATCATCCAATAAATTGACCCAAAAATACACGTACAGTACAAATCATTTCTTCTAACCTCCTTATCAATATTTTTGTTCGATCTTGGTTCCATTTGCTAATGATTTTTTCCTCTTGCAAATAATTCCAAACCTTTCACTGGTTTCTCCATCAGTCAGTACTATATCACCTACAAACATCTCTCATTTTACACAGCTTTCACGACACATTTTCTTATCCTACAACTATGAACACTGGCGGATCCAGAAATATTTGATGGGGGCCGCCAATTTTCACATTATACACACACATATATATATATATACACACACACACACACACACATATATATATATATATATATATATATATATATATATATATATATATATATATATATGTATGTGTCTATATATATATATATATATATATATATATATATATATATATATATATATATGTTTGTGTATAATATATATATTATTATCATTAAGATTATTGTTATGATTATCATTATTTTTTCTAAAAATTTTACGATTTCTATAATAGGTTTTTTATTTGTTTCCCACTTTTATATTTCCCATTTATGTTATTATTATCTAAATCTTCAATATTATTATTTTGTCATTATTTTTAACGGGGGCCATGTGCCCAGGTCGTCCCCATCCCCCTTGGTTCCATTATTGACTTTGAACTATAAGCCTACATCAAAAGTCCTTTCTCTAATTTCTCGCTTTACTCCATCCATAATGTTGTTAGACAGCCACAAAACATAACACTCCATTATATCTGAACCATTTTTACACCATAGCCAGTCACTCTCCCATACACATATTCTAACCATTGTTCTCTTAAATCAATAAAATTTGTAAAAGATCGTAACACCTGATCTTCTATGCCACATATTCTCAACACCTTAGACACACACACTGGTTAGTTGTGGCTTGGTGTTTGAAAGTGTAAAATGTTACGTATAAAATTAGAGACAAACCGCTAGGCGTATGTATGTATATGTATATATACATACATATGTATGCATATATATATTATATAATATACATACATACACACGTATATACATATACACACTTACATACATACATGTATATGTATATATGTGTGTGTGTGTGCTTTTAAGTATATGAAAAGAATATTATTGATTTACTGATTATTAACTAGACCACAGTGTGTGGTATACACATTAATTTTCAAAAGATTACTGAGAGAGAGAGAGAGAGAGAGAGAGAGAGAGAGAGAGAGAGAGAGAGAGAGAGAGATTTTAAAGAGGAAGCAGCATTTCATTCGTTAGATAATTTTATCTCTCGCGGCATCGAAAGAAATCACATTACCCCGAGAGAAAATTTATCTCTCTTAGAAGTTATGGTTGACGATATCAACTCTTGATTCAGGAACCTATGATTTGATTGTGATGATAAAATGCGTCTCTGAAGTTCCAGGAAACTGAAAATTATAATCTATTTGATTAACTTCTTTGACGTATCTTATAGTAGTCTTTTGAAAGGGTGTGGGGGAGGAGGGGGCTGAGTGGGAGATGTTGCAGAAGTATGACGCACGGTACTTGAGAAATGGACGAACCTGGGTTACCTGTATATGTTTTCTCATTAATTGTGATTTCAGAGATGCACTTCTTGATAATATTTTATTAACTATTTTTTTCAAGCCAGGTATAGATTCTAATAGTTAGACTCCGTTACTGGAAATGACTTCCAATGGTATTAAATTTTTTTATGTACCTTTATTGCCGAAAATGGCTGTATTTGAGTTTTCGTTTGACCTAAAATACATTTTTATAACTTTTACTGATCAAGAAATATTTCGTCTAGTCATTGGATGACTAATTTTTTTAGTCATCGCCTTATTCAAGCAGGAGGTTTGAAATTATATGCTTTGTATAAACGTAATATGTTCCTAATATACTTTTATTCTCAATATTATTGGACGTACACTCTGCGATCAATTCACACAAATATGAAAATGATTTTACCTTTTCGCTGCCGCACTGGTTGTTTACGTAGTAAAGCTCTGGGAGCTTTTCAACCTCGTATTTGAAGAATGATTCAACGAGATGGTTGGTTATTTCTTCATTTCTTTTTGACCTTGAAACAGATTACCCCTTCTCCTCCCCCTTCCCTTCCCTTCCCTTCCCTTCCGGAGCACTCGATCAAGTGTTAATTTAGCTGTCCTCCCCTCCCCTTCCTTCTTCCATGCCCCTCCTCTCCCCTCCCACTTCCCCTCCCATTCCACCTTCCTTCCCTTCCCCATTCCCCCCTCCCATTTTCCTCCCCTACTCCTTCCTCCTCTGCCCCCTCCCCCTCTCCTCCTTCCTCCCCTCCCCCTCTCCCTCTCCCTCACCTTCCACCTTCCACCTTCCATCCCACTCCCCGTCAGGGCACTTCAGGACTGACAGGTGCACGGCCACTGCATGTTCATCTGCCCTCTCGAAATATGCGTAGAGCAAGTCATCTGCGTGTGTGGGCAACATCCAAGCGGACTGGAGCGCACGCTAGTCCCGGCAGGACAACTCCGATGCCAGTCGCGTACGTGTATGGCAAGCTTTACCTCTGATGATCGGTCTTTTATAACTATCCAACTGTAGGTTCTATTCAACTTCAACCCCGCCCCTAGCTGATCAATCCTACCTCTCCTCCTTCCGCCGGTCTTTCCCTTTCATTGTCCACGGCACCCTCTAACTCCATCCTCATTCCTTAATGTCATCTTCTTACAGGCAAAACTTCGTATAATATCATATTATCTTCCCTAATAACAACCGTCATATTTCCACTTCTTCGTGTCTTGTCATAGATCTTTGTTCGTCATTCATCTCTACCTTTTAAATGTGGCATTTTTTTATTCCTTTTTTTCTAAAACCTAAACAAATATTAAAAACCCAATGTAAAAAATCAAGATGCAGTGATTACTGTTAGAACATTGTAAACTCTACAACGATCAAGGGTTTCGTGACAGTCACGAATGGGTATCAAAACAATCATTAATCAAGAAGAAGCGTTAAATAGTTGAGAGAGAGAGAGAGAGAGAGAGAGAAAGAGAGAGAGAGAGAGAGAGAGAGAGAGAGAGAGTCTCAGCTGCGCCACGTGGCTCATATCAGCAAAAGTGGCTCAATTTGCAGTTCCGGAGAAAGAAGGAATAACTAATCCAATCATACGCCAGATAAGGGTTGACCCTTCAACGGGAAGGAAATCGAATTCTGATGCAATAAACCTGACTTTCTTCTTATTCATTTTTTCTCTTCTTTATATTTAGGCTTAATACAAACGATATATGACGCATCACTTCAAGCAGTCTGATCAGCAAGGAGAAAGGGAGGATGAAACAGACTGTGGACGATGATTACAGTACAAACAAGTAAGAAATGCACCGAAGAAACGAGTTTTCTGTTACATCGTATAATCAAGGACACCGAAAACAGATCTATCTTTCGGTGGTCTCGGTATAATGCTGTATGAGCCGCGGCCCATGAAACTTTGACCACGGCCCGGTGGTGACCTGTCCTATATCGTTGCCAGAAGCACGATTATGACTAAATTTACCCTTAAATAAAATAAAAAGACTATTGAGGCAAGAGGGCTGCAATTTGGTATGTTTGATGATTGGAGGGTGGATGATCAACATTCCAATTTGCGGTCCTCTAGCATCAGTAGTTTTTCAGATCTGAGGGCGGACAGAAAAAGTGCGAACAGAATAAAGTGCGGACGGACAGACAAACCCGGCACAATAGTTTTCTTTAACAGAAAACTAAAACTAAACAAGTGAGAAAAAACATCGATACTAATGGTTTTGATAACGACACAAACTATGGTACTAAAAATCCCTAAATCCTATGAACAAAAGTAGGGAAAGAAACAAGAAATACACAGGAAAATAAAAAAAATATTTCAATGAATCACAATTAAAACACCGCCTTCGGTTTCCAAATACTTTCTTCTCCAGGGAAAAGGCTACACGAATGAAAGCTTAAATACTTTAGATAACGAGACATAATATCCATTATAGAATACGATATAACACCGAAAGGGACAGTTGAGATGAGCATATTATCACGAATGTATTGAATTCCGACACTATATCATCACACATGTAACATTTTACAAACATACATAAACATGCATACACACACACACACACACACACACACACACACACACATATATATATATATATATATATATATATATATATATATATATATATATATATATATATATATATATATATATATATATAGTCTGTATGTCAGCAAAAGTAAGTATCATGAAAGAATGAAACCTTTTTATTCAAAATAGTATATTGAATAGAAAGGAAGCGTGAGAACCATTGCAAACGAGGGTGAATGGTGCAGTGTACGTGTGTGTGGAAGGGTTTCCATGAGATGCTGATCAGCTTTCAGTGTAGGTGCATGAAGCGGCAAGTGTTCCGGAAGTTTGAAGTTATAGAGGGTTCATCCGCGAATCAGCTGAAGTACTGAATGAAACTGATCGTTCTCAGGCGCCATAACTGTTAATGGAATCGGTTTAATATTTAAAAGCATATACGTGTGTATGATTTTACCGTTATAACACATAATCTTATACATCAGAAGTCTTGTTGAAAATAATCAGTATTTATGAAAGACTCCAAATTTATTAATTAATCTCCTTACCTTATAAGACAATATAGAATTTCATTATCAGATATCCTGAATAGTGGTGTGGAATTCCCCAACCGTAAAGGACATGATGTACGTAGTTCCAAACATCAACAAGAACATGTACACACGCGCACACATACACAAAAATAATACACTTCCTTTTTAGGTCACATGTTTTACTTTAAAAGTCTTAAGCAAAGACAGTTAGCGTTGATACGTGCCCAAAAGCCACTACAAATTTTCATCCTCTCTGAATTTCCGGGATTTTGAAAAAAGATACCCGCTACGGGAATAGTATTTATGGCCAGCTGTTTCAAACATTGCATCATGGGCAGAGTTTCCTTTACCTGAAAACAAATAGAAGCAAGAAAAAACAAACAAGAAAAAAGTGAAAAAACAAATATGCATATTTAGGCTAACAGAGTTCTCGCGCCTACGCAAGTACAGTACTATTACAGAGATCCGCACCTACGTTAACGAGTAATCATGCTCGCAAAAAACCAACATCCAAAGAGCATTAGAAATATAAGTCACTAGCTCTTATAGTCAAATAAACAAAAATTTATGCAATAACTTTCCAGAGAACGACATTTAGGACATACAAGTAGAAGTTGAACAACCGCATTCAATACTTCAGCCAAAAGTAGAACAAATGTTTTAATTGATGAAGCTGGAGATATTACATAGCACAAGAAAACATCCATCAAAAGCCAAAGAACGAAACAACGAAATGACTAAATAAGAAGAATTCGTGCACGATTCCATTTCTTGAAAGAAAACAGGCCGTTTCAATTTGCCTGAATCCGGGAATGCCATTTGTCACACTGCGCATGAGACGTCAATTAAACTAGTGGCAATAAATTCAAAGGATTTCACACAGCTATCAGAGGTAATGGTCAGCGGTCAGGCTAACCTGTGGGTAAATTCCTTACCTGTCTCCGATCCACTTTAAATAAATGGTGTCAGTAATGAACACTATGATATCTAAGAGATAAATTACAGTTAACAATTACTTCAGTATAAGCCTATTATTATATGCGTAACACTATCCCTTAATTCGCGCCTCTCGCTACAAGTATTTACATTATGCATCTCATTTCATTATATTTAAAATAATAATTTAACATGTAGAACATTTTTATACATCACACACAAAACACACACATGTATATATACATTATATATATATATATATATATATATATATATATATATATATATATATATATATATATATATATATATATATATATATATATATATATATATATATATATATATATATATATATATATATATATATATATATATATATATATATATATATATATATATATATATATATTAAAATGTGTGTGTCTGTTATTGATGGCAGAAGTTCTTTTTCATACTCTAGAAGCCTGTTCCCTCTCCTTCATATAGCAATTACCTCCTCTTCTTGATATCTTGGGCTTGTGATTTCAAAATTACTTCATTGGTGAAACCTTTCAAACCGCTTCTATTTTTCTGCACCATTCCAACTACATCTGCTAAAATACTTTCGTTTGATTCTCTTAATTCAAATATTTGCTCCTACAAGCCTAAAAGGAGGCCCATTCTCTCCAAAGTTTTTAGTGATCTCATTTACGGGACTATTTTAAGTAGGGGAAATATTATTGTGTCTGAAGGGGACATGTTGGGGAGCTGTTATTGGCTCATGTAGATTCCCTCACTGTAACAACTCATTTTGTTGGACTGGGTGGGTGATCAATGGGGATATTTAATTTATTAGTTCAAGAATAATTCAAAATATTCAGTAACCTAGTTCCAACTGGCGACCTAACCTAATTAAGTTAATTATCTGTCTTTTGGGGTAACTGCTAGCCTTAATTGATGGGATTATGTGGGTCTTGGGTATAGCAAGGCTGCATTAATCACAGTAACTGATAATTAAACTCATCCACTGAATGACAGACGTATATATATATATATATATATATATATATATATATATATATATATATATATATATATATATATATATATATATATATATATATATATATATATATATATATATTATCACGTTGGTCACTCAGCTGTTGAGTTTAATCATTAATTTTAGGGATTTATATTGCCCTGCTTAACCTAAGACCCACCTAAAAAAATGACAGATAAGTTAACATAACTAGATCAGGTCGCCAGTTGAGAATAGATAACTGAAAATAGTGATTTATTCTGAACACATGAACTGAATCAACAACATTACTCAAACAACTAGTTTAAACAAAGTAAAATATTAACTGATTTCTTAGGGGAGCTAACAACAGCTCTGACCTCGTCCCACTTCAGACACAAGCTATTTCAACATAAAGGGGTGAATAACGGAACGGCTCGGGGCCTCTTGTGATGCGTCTATAAGGCAATAGCAAGTACGTGAATTAAGGATCTTGGTATCAAGGACGTTAATTCTTCTCTAAACAAGAGGGTGACCAGGTCCAAGGCTTGAACAATTCTGGAAGAGATGTATCCAGATAACATTCCAGTATCAAAAAAGCTCTCACTTGTCATTAATTGATTGCAAGGGATGAATCTTAGATCAAGAATATCCTTTAACACTATGGAGGATAATTTATGCAATTCCACTACTAAGGGATTCAGAGCCGATGAAACACTGTTTTTCGGCAATATCTTTTTATCAAAGCATCGGATAAAGGTGAAAGTTGGCAAGTGTGTATTTTATAACCCTACCTAATTTTTGCAAGTATTATTTAGTACCTAAGTTCAACAGTTTTGGTGCTTATCAGAGTAAAAGTGTGTTTCCTATGCCAGAACCATTAAAATCGCAGGTAAGGGTTTTGAACACAATAATGACGTTAACCTATGATGCCATGAGGCTCCTCCCACAGTGAAGAGAAGCTTACATATGAGGAAAACGTCTCTTCACTGTGGCTCTGCCCATTTGCTGATGACATATTCACTAATTAATAATAGTACCTATCCTAGGTTTCAGCGATATCAATGATGGCGAGCATTCCCAATAATTTTATTATTATCATTATTATTATTATTATTATTATTATTATTATTATTATTATTATTATTATTATTATTATTCCGTGGAGGTTTCATTGCAACTTTCACAGCAGTTGTTGGGACTAAGTTGTTAGCTTGGAATTCTTCCATTTCCTTGATATTCGTATTGTTTCTACTATACAAATAATTCAATGCATGTAATTCATCCACATAAAGAACCAGTCTATAGTTCATTTGTTAGATCTACATCTATTCAGGGCGGGAATATAAAAAGACCATCCGTTTTGTTTTACTTCAGGTTTCGACACTATAGCCTTCTATTTGCAGCAAGTCAGGAGCGGTCACTAGAAGTAAAATTCAAATGAAAAGCAACGATACCTCATTTCCCTCAATTGTTAGAGGTGTAAAGGTCAACGCCGTTGTTTTATTTCAGTTAATGTAACCCATTGCTATTTTTCTTTGTTTTTTTTATATCATACAGCGCTCGTATAGCCTACTTGCTGCAAATAAAAGGTAATGGTAGGAGTCAAGATTTGAGGGCAAGCTATTGTTTATCTACTTAACGTCAATCAAATGTAACACGATTTATATTGATAAGCATGGAAAAGAAAATATATTGGAATAAGTTTGAACAAGAAACATATTGTTATAATCATTGCGTTTTAATAAATATGTTTTAGATGTACAAAATAAAATGTCTAACACTATATATAATTTATTTACAAAATGTCTTCATCTTCACTCTCGAAGAAAAGGTAGGGATTGTCTAACAACAGCTCCTGCTCACACTTCTGTGGTGGCCAAGTAACTATTACCCACTACAGAGATAATTACCTATTCAAGCTATAGTAAATCTTGCCACAGGTCTTGCTGGTATACAAAGTGACAAGTTGTAGCACAAATGCAGTCTTGCAACCACGGGGACAATTCCATATCCTGCTGGCCATTATCGAATTTGTTGAAGCTTAGACTGTAAGCATATCGATTCACCACCTACCAGGTGGATGGGCGGAGCCTCATGACGTCATATTACGTTTATGTAATGAATTGTTTTAGGATCCTTGTCTGTGATTTACTCGGTTCCGGCATTGGCGACTTCATTCTACTCTATAAATATAAAATTATTGAACTTAGATAATAAATAACATTTGCAAAAATTACGTAGGATTATAAAATATATACTTTCCAACTTTCACCTTTATCTGATGCTTTGGTAAAAAGTTGTTGCCGAAAAACCGTGTTTCATCGCACAGTCCTATATGAAAGCAAAAAAGGACACTAGAACGACATAACACTTCACTCATGAACCACTGATCACTGTACACTTAAAGCACAATAAATCCACAATGAAAAGCTGGGTGGAGGCGGGAAACATCACAAACAACAGCGTCGATGATTAATGGCGCCGGAAGCCGTGCACTTGCATAAAATCCTCTTGAATAAAAAACTTCACTGACACTTCAATTCATTGCGCCATGTGTGTTCTATGTGTTATCAATTCATTGCGCCATGTGTGTTCTATGTGTTATCCCTATCACTAAAGGTTGGGGATGAAGGAAACACCGAAATATAAAAAGTAGGTTCTTAATGTCTAGTGGAGTTGACAAATTCACAGAGGTGCAAAGTATGTGCTTATAAGGGAAACAGAGCGGTCCCGTACTGGCGAAACATTACTGCCAGACGGACAAGGTTCAGTCATTACATATTGTACATGATACATATATTGGAATGACATACATTTAATACACTAGGGAGGTGTATGAATGAGCAAGAGAAATATATAAATGAACGTAATGCTATATATATATATATATATATATATATATATATATATATATATATATATATATATATATATATATATATATATATATATAAAAAGTTCATACATAATACTGAACATATCTTTCATGTACCTGCACCTACAAAGTATTGAGATTATCACCTCTATTCTCTCCTGAACTTTTAGGAAGGTCATGACATAGTGGAAGAAGTGCGTGCCGATCTGTTTCATTGCATATGTCATGGTCAGACATGATTTTAAAATGGAATCATAATTCCATTAATGATATATACCCTAAATGGACTTGGAAAAAGAGTATATATATCTGTGTGTGGGCACAGAGAGAGTTGTGTGTATGAATCTGCGAACTAGTCCATCAAATCGCACATGTCAGCAGAATGTCTGCAATGTGTTGTTTATAAACAGTATGTCAGCATAAGTCAACGTCCTCTTTGTGCTGAGCTAAGAGCTGTCACGTAGACAGTGAGGAATTCCTTCGGAACGAGGTCATTGTGTGTTCGTGTGTGTGTAAGTGATAAGTCTTGTTGTGATGCAAGTGTGAAAGCTTAGATAGAGATCAACATGGGAAGCCATCCTGTGTAGACCATTGTTATTCTGTTGTACAAACCTTTCCAGAATACAAAGAAAACCCATTATGGAGTTTGTCTAAATCCTACAGAAGAACTTTACTATTCCCAAGACGATAAACTCATGTCACAACCATGGAACAGCATTGAAGATGCAAGCAATTTCTCTGACTAATTTTAAACTCAGTCTACGCAATCAAATATGAATGGGGATGCTCTGGCGAGTACCCTACTACAGGCAGCGGTCCTTCGACATTGATGGCAGCGGACCTTCGACATTCGTGGCAGCGCGTCTACATTTTTGGAACGGAAACTTCGATTAGGCAAGATGCCTAAACAACCATAGACAGACGTCATCTTCATCAACTACATGGTCACAATCGGACGAACGATTCGGTGCATCAAAACGTCTTGGAAGAGGAAAGAAAACATACAACAACGAGAGAGCGGGGAAGACATCTGACCTTCATAATACATCTTTCCCAACGCACGGCAGAGAGAGAGAAAGAGAGAGAGAGAGAGGAATCTCTACAAATTTACGCGATGTGTCTCAAATGCAGCAACATTCCACAATCAACATTCCGCAACGTTCCTTGGAAGAATCTACAATCAACATTCCACAACATAAGGAAATTCAACACCCGCAGTAGGACCCTTCCGATGACGTGTATCTAGACAGGCGGAAGTCGGATGACAGAGGAACTTCGTCAACCTACTTACAAGAATCCAATATAAAGCTAAGTACAACCCTTATCTATAACAGTTAGTGATCTCGTATTCCAGTGGTTCAGGACTTGAGCGGCAGGTTGCTGATATAAGGTGAGCAGTGCCGTAGATTAATACTTTTCCTTGCAGAAGTAGCGGTTCCCTGATACCTCATTTTTTTTATTTTTGTGTCTTTAATTTTTACTCTTGACACATTGTTAACTCTGTTCTTTTCAGAAAGTGCATTTATTACTTATTGATATTGTATTTTATGATGCATTTTTCATGGGTGATGTTACTTTTTAGCGGTTATATGAATCTCTGTTGGGGTTTACTTGCGTTCCTGGTTTAGATATATGAGGTTACGTAGCGGCCGTGTTTATTCATATAGGTTTCAAGATCACTTAGAGAGTAGGCGTGCGGATAGGAAACTTAATAAGAAAATGACTCCTCCAACCCCAGGTGGGAGCAACCCCACTAACCCAGCTTCCCCACAGAATCCTGTAGTGACGGTAGTTATGCTAGATATTACCATTCGCAGGTCGAGTTAATGGATTTTTGAAGTCACGTCTGTAGACGTACACCACAGCAAAGTCCATTACTGATCAGTCTTTACCTGCAGGAGGCAAAGAGTTTCATAGACTAACTAAAGGGGATGCGGGTAACGGGAATATCTTTTAAAGAAAGAGTTTGGGATGATTTCAAAACCAAGCTATTCCATTTATCACTGGATGAAGTTCTTGCTTTACGTAATGTAATTAAAGTAGCATTCATGATATCTAGATAGGCTCTGATAGGAGATAAGCTCGAAGAATATAACGGGCAGTTTGATGCTTGTTGGGTCAATCGTAATATGCATCTCAGTTCCAAATCTCTTTTGTAGATTAGTGTATTTGACACTTAACAGCAATGTTACCTGAACCTTTGATTAAGTGTTTTGACGAGAAATTAACATCAGATAGCACAGAATTAGATATCTACAGACACATTCGTAAACACTTATCCAGTGTACAATCTCGATCCTTCTCTAGTTCAGGCTTTTACTAAACAGGAAAACAAAATCACACCTCTTCATCCGCAACAGGTTAACTTAGTCACTAATAATCCATCAACAGTCATTTGTTACAATTTGTAAAAACCGGGACACATGATAAATGAGTGTAGGACACGCTATTGTTCAATCCATAACAGTTCAAATCACAAGTATAGTCAGTGCAACGATAGAAAAAAGAATCCAAACAGTAACACCAACACCCAAAGTGCTGGTAATGATTCTGTGAAAAAACAATACCATGGGGGAAAGAACAAACAATTCAAGCAGAACAGTAATGTGGGTCAGAAACAAGCACAGTCAAATCGTTCCTCGGGAAAGTCAACTTCAAACTCAGCAGTTCAACATAATCAGGCGTCAGTGAATTTTCAGAATGCCAGCGGACAGATAAACAACACGTAGCCAGCTTAAAGGGGGAGAAGAGTGATATTGGGTTATCATCACTTTTTGAATCAGATAATAAATTTAATGTTCTCCAAGATATGTGTGAAGACAAGAATTTTCCAGAAATTGAGGTAGATTCTCCTAAACATGCAGTGCACGGTCCCGTAGATTTTTGCAAAATTCACGCTATTATTGGCTCAGAAGAAATCAGGCCAACTTTGCATGCAGTTAGCTTAGAACACAAACATTTCACCCTTGTTTTTTGATTCAGGTAGTCCACGTAACATAATGGATTTACGTACTCATCACCTGTTATTTTCAAAATTTCCTATTGAACGCTCCAATGTTCGTTTGTCAGAATAGGTAATAATGAGTTAGAAGTAGTGGGAACATCTCAAATACAATACAGGTTGGGGCAACGTACTTTCACGGACACCTTTATCATTATTAGTAATATTAGTATGTACCCAGTAGTTATTATGGGTTATCCATCAATGTCATTACATAACGTAATTTTGACACCCGCAAAACACCGAGTGTTTATAAAAGGGAAATTCTATCGGTCTTCACACACATTGAAATCTGTTTTGGATCAGAAGGAGACAGAGAGTGAGAAATAACGTATATAGAAGAACCAGTCACCTGCCTCGTAAGTGATGATATTGTTACAGCCACCCAACATAACTCTCAGGCACCCGTCATTGCTGTGTTCACACAAATCATTGAGCCAGACACACCATCGTATCTGACGGTCAAGGTTAGAAGAAAGCTGCCAGGCTCAGAGGTTTTAATTCTTCCTGACACCTTAAAAATCAATGGGCTTTCAGTCACGCAAGCGTTGTACACAGTAAATTCTGATCATCGGGTTAACATTGAAGTTTTTAATCACTTAAATGCTGCCTTAACAATACATGAAAATCAGCATGTTGTCAATATCGAAGCATATAAACATCGAATTCTTACAGTTGCTGAAATTAATTCCACTGAATCAGCAATAGATGAATCTCTTTTAAGCATAATTAAAGGCAAAATCGAAGCAGACATCTTAGATAGGGATATCAGTCAGAAATTTTTTGAATTTCTATCCAAATATAGCGATGTTTTTTCTACTAGTACTGGAGCTTTAGGCAAAACGGAAGTCATCGAACATCAAATTCGTTTAAAGGATAAAGACAAGGTCATTTATGTACCTTCATATCGTCTACCTGCCAAATTTCTGAATGAGATCAATCTAGAGGTAGATAAAATGTTAAAAGAGGGGGTTATTAAGAAATCTAACAGCCCTTATAATTTTCCCTTGATAGTAGTACCAAAAAAGGATAAAACTTGGAGGATTTATGTTGATTTTCGCAAGTTTAACGACCAAACTATCCCTGATCGTTTCCCAGTACCTTGTACAGATGATATTTTATCTTTATAAGGACAGAATAAATTTTTTACTTCCTTGGACTTACTTAAAGGCTTTCACCAGATACCCTTAGCTAAGGACAGTACACCGTACACTGCTTTTAGTACAGCTCGGGGTCACTATGAATTCCTACGTATGCCATTTGGGCTACGTTGTGCTCCTATTACGTTCACTAGAATGATCAATATAGTGTTCGGAGATTTATTAGGGAATATTCTCCATGCTTATATGGACGATCTAGTAATATTTTCTAACTCTTTGGAGGGACACCTAAGTAAACTAGAAATAGTCCTCCAAAGGTTAAGAGAACATCATTTAAAGGTAAAAATTTCTAAATGTGAGTTTTTTAAAGATGAATTAGTCTATTTGGGTTTCATGGTATCTCGGCAAGGTCTTAAAGTAGTCCATGATAAAATCTCTGCTATTAGTAAATTTCCCGTTCCTACTAATGTTAAAGCCATGCAGCAATTTCTCGGGGTTTCGGGTTATTATCGTCGGTTTATCAGAGATTATTCAGTAATAGCAGCCCCTTTAACTGATCTTATAAGGAAGAATGTAATTTTCAAATGGGAATCCCAACATCAAATTCCTTTTGATACCTTGAAAGAGAAAATTAGTTCTGCTCCTATTCTAAAGTTTCCCGATTTTAATAAGGAATTTGTTATTGCAACCGACGCTTCAGATCAAGGAGTAGGAGGTGTGTTACTCCAGTGGCATGGCAACAAGTTTTTTTCCCATTGCTTTTTATTCTCGCAAACTAAAAACGTCAGAGAAGAAATATGCAGTAATAGATAAAGAATGTCTAGCGATAGCTAATTCGTTGGTACATTTTAAATATATAATCTATGGGTACAGTGTTAAGGTTCTGACTGATCATAAGCCCCTTACTGACTTTTTTAAAGGTTTCAATCATAGTCCTAAAAGAACTCAGTGGCATATGATTATCCAGGATTTTGGAGCTAAAATTGGATACTTACCCGGTAAAGCAAACGTAATAGCAGATGCGTTATCTCGTAACCCAGTACCAACTCAAGCATTACCCTTCGCTGATCTAGAAGAAATTCCAGTTCCTTCGCAGGCCATGAAAATTGCTATCGAAAATGGTCAATCTTTAGCCCAAACAACAGAGAATATTACAGATATAGAGTGGAATTTAGATTCAGTACGACAAGAACAAATGAAAGATCAGAAATTAAGAGTAATAATAGATGCATTAAATAGGAAACCAGATGATAAGGAATATGTGAAATATACTAACCAATATTTCTTGGTCAAGGATAACATTCTATGCCGATCTGTGGCTAGGAGAACCAGGAGCTCAACACAGTTAACTAACGACCAGGTGGTTGTACCTATCACTTTAATACCTACCGTTCTGAAATGTTGCACAACCATCCTTTGCATGGTCATCCTGGGTTCTGAAATAACCTCTCAAAAGGCCAAGTCATTATTTTACTGGTCTACTATGTTAAAAGATATTAGGAAATATATTAAAAACTGTGATATATGTTTCCGTCATAAGGGCCATACTAAGAATCCTGTAGGTCTCGGAACTTATCCTGTGCCTAGCAAACCTTTTGAAAGGGTACACCTTGATTTATTGACAGGTTTTTACGAGACAGACCGAGGGAATAAAAACCTCTTAGTTATAATAGACGCTCTTACACGGTATACTGAACTAATACCATTAAAAAGTAAAACAGCCATTGAGTGTGCTAGGAAGTTTTATGAGTGCTATATATGCAGACATGGGATCCCAAATATGATAATCTCCGACTCGGGAGGAGAATTCAATAATCACTTCCTTAACTCATTGTGTGAGATTCTGCAAATAAAAAAAATTAATACGATGATCTACCATCCTGAATCTAATGGTTTGGTCGAACGTGTTAATAGAAAGGTGTTAGACATACTGCGTGTAAGCATAGGCGGTATGGACCCAAACTGGGATATTGCAATACCCACTGTGTCCAGTACCCTAAATAACAATTATCATACTTCAATATGTATGTCTCCCCATGAAGCTGTTTACGGGATACCTGCTAGGTCACCTTTTCATATATTGACACCGACAACTAGTTTGTCAGATCCATTGAAGGATATAATAGATGTTAGCCGGAGTAGATTTCAAACACTTTATCAAAACCTCTTACAGGCTCAAGTGTTAATGAAGAATGCACATGATAAAAAAGCTAAGGTCCCAAAGCCTTACCAAGAAGGAGATACAGTATATGTACAGGTCTATGTTAGGAAAGGGCTAAATTGGAAATTATTGCCTAAATTTGAAGGTCCTTTCACAGTTATAGAAGTTTTAGTGGGTAACCGACTTAAAATTCGGAATCAGTCTGATACAACGGATGTTCGACCGGTATCTTTCTCT